>NW_023466562.1:0-7403 GCF_013731165.1 Rhagoletis pomonella
CACCACCTACTCCGTGCCATTTGAAGAAGGAAGAGAACCCATCGCCATTTTGGTCCTTCTGCGCCAGCAGACCCCGAACCAGCAGCAAGTATTAGAAAAAGTCCCTTTGTAAACCGTAAGTAAGCCTATTATTTCTTAGTGCTACATACTTATTCCCACGGTAACTACACTATACAAACATACATATATCGCATTAAAGTACTTCAAAAAAAAAGTAACCTAAAATTCGTAAAAATCTTGTGCGCCTTTTTCCAAAAAAAACGGCATCCTCAGTCCGTTAAAGAATTTTTTAGAACTTCGTGCATATATATGTATATTTCCAAGTTTTCGAGTAAATAAGTACCGAAAGCCAATATCCCGTATATCGAAAATACATACATATATGCATGTACATATGTACTGATTTCTCTTCCCGCCTATTTGTACATATTTTTCCGCTCAAGCGTTTTCATACATACAGTCCACACATATATATACATATCTACTTACAAGTACATAGGCAATTTTCTATTCCCTCTCCTCCCACATTCGCTTTTACTAAATCAAATATAACTTCTGATTGATATTTATGTATACAAACTTAAATTCCTCACAACGTTTGCTCGTAATAATACATAAATTCTAAACATTTCTCAGCAGTTGTTTAAAATAAAAGTTTCGATTTCACGACAACAAAGGTGCACAAGTGAGATAATATTACAAAGCGACATATAAACCCATAAAATATAAAATATAAATCCCATACATATCTACATATAAAAAGTGCGATACAGTGGTCGGTTTGCAGTGCAATAAAGTTAATAAATAAAAGCTGACGGCGCTTATATACAAATACCATTGTTACAGTCCCGTGAATTAAATTAGCATTTCACCAAAAGTAATTAAAGCGCATTCTCGTTCTTCTACTGTGTAGTCTCTTATATATACATAAAATTGTGGTTACAGTCGCGTGAAAAACAAAAAAAAATAAAAAACTTGCATCTACATAAACTAAAATTTTCTCGTACTCTTTCATTCGTTGAGCAAGTTTCTCGAAATAACTCAGTTCTCAAAAACGGGTAAATAAATAAATTAGTCAATAAATTAAATCTCTATTTTTCTCTAATTCGCGACCGAGCACTGACATAATCGCAAAACTGACACATTTAATTATTTACTCACTCATATTATATCACTGTACATTTACTTCTCTGGCATCCCTTTAAAAAGGAATTGCATTAAATTCTCTGGCATTCCTTTAAAAAGGAATTGCATTAAATTCTCTGGCATTCCCTTAAAAAGGAATTGCATTAAATTCTCTGGCATTCCTGTAAGAGGAATCGCATTTACGTAAAAAAAAAAAAAAAATTTTTCATTCTTGTAGTATTCTCGAGTTCTTTGCATCTCCCTCAGGCATCCCTCTCTCTCAGTCTCTCAACCCCAGTCCTTTCAGACTAAATTATAAATTTTCTCGGGGCTTAACGAAGAATCCCAAATTCCCAAAATGAGTGATGAAGAGAAAATCGTTGCGATCGAAACTCAACGCTCTGCCCGCTCAAGCGGGAAAACTTCAAAAAAACAAAGGCAATTGGCCTCCGTTAAGTTTATTGCAGAGACTGATAATTTAGTCGATTACTGTTCAAGATTCAAATCCCTACCTCTCGAAAATAACTCAGAATCAAGCCTGAAAATAAAAGATACGAGTTTAGACAATTTTTGGAATCGAGTTCAAAACTCTTATGATGTAGTTGTAGAGGCAGACGAGCAAGACCTTCCCGAAGATTTCAAAGCAAGTGCTTTTCGCAAATATCGGTCTTGTCTCGATCAATATGAAGACACTAAAGCTCAAATCGCTGACCAGCTCCATCTTCATAAGCAAGTGAGCACTCCCATGCCTACTTCCTCTTCATCACAACCCAAACGCCAGTCTGGCCTCGGCTTAACCGTCCCTCCTTGTGACACCGAAGTATTTTACGGAAGTTATGAACAATGGCCCTCTTTCCGGGATATGTTCACAGCGGTATACATAAATCACCCTGAACTCACCCAAGGCCAAAAGTTGTACCATCTCAGGTACAAAACTCAAGGTAAAGCCAATCAAATAGTAAAGCAATTCTCTCTCTGTGATGAAAGCTTTAATCTCGCATGGGAAGCACTTCGGTCTCGATATGAGAATAAGCGTATTTTGGTAGACAACCAAATACGAATCTTAATGAACCTCAAACCCATTCCCACCGAAAGCAGCGAAGACATACAAAGGCTGCAGTCTTCTGTAAACAACTGCCTTCAAATTCTCGCAACTCAGCAAGTCTCAACCGAGAATTGGGACCCCATCCTCATCTATATAGTCACCTCTAAGCTTCCCGAAACCACAGTATCCCTGTGGGAACAATCCCTCAGCTCGAGGAAAGACCTCCCCAACTAGTCCCAAATGGACCAGTTTCTCACTACTCGTTATGAAGTGGCCGAAAGAGTTGATCAATGGCGCCTGCCGAAGGCGAGACCTCCTGTTCAGCCCACTAGCTCTTCAAAGCCGCCTTTCTCTTATAACAAACCACCTTTTAAACCCCCTCACTCTCAAAACTTTCAAAACAGATCGATGTCACAAATACAATCTCACGTGACAGAGCAGCGAATAATGCACAAATGTTCGATGTGTAAGACCTCCTCTCATTCGCTGTGGAACTGCTTCAAATTCCGAAAGTTGTCAATCTCTGATCGCAAGAAGTTCGTAAGAGAAAATAATATGTGCTTCAACTGTCTATCCCAGTCACACTTGTTGAAAGATTGCCCTAGCACACAAACTTGTAGCCATTGTAATGAACGGCACAACTCAGTGCTCCATGAAGCCACAACCTCCATGCCGAAAAGGCAACCCCCAAGAGTGCAAAAAACCAACTCACAAGTGGCAACCACAACCTCCACAAACTTAAGTGCCCAAACTTCAACTCAAACAGACGCTGACAAACAAGAAGCCTCGGGTACGCAGGTGCAATCATTCTACTCAGAGCATGAGAGCAGAATACTCCTACCTACAGCTATGGTACCGGTATCATACCGAGGAGAAATATTTAAACTCAGAGCTCTTATAGATCAGGGGTCAGAACGAAGCTTTATCTCCACCAAAGCTCAAAATAAGCTAGGGCTACCCTGCAAATCCTCAAAATTTGAAATCTCGGGCATGGGTGGAAGAGTTGTTCAAACTTCGAACAAATTATGCTCTTTAGTCTTGGTCTCCGCCGATCTCCAAACTCAAATAAATGCTCAAGCTATCGTGTTACCACAGCTGACAAAAATGCTCCCCAAGTTCCCACTTAATCATGACCACAAAGAAAAATGGTCTCATCTGAAACTGGCAGATCCAAACTGCCACTCCCCAGCCCAGATTGACCTCGTGTTAGGCAGTGATATCATCCCTCAAATAATCGAGGAGGGCATTGAAAAAAACTCACCAACTCTGCTAGCTCAAAAGACAATATTTGGTTGGATACTTAGTGGTCAGATTTACGAAAACATAGCTTCATACTCTACACAAATAGAGGAAATTTCTAATGAGCACCTCAACACACAATTGCGTCGGTTTTGGGAACTAGAAGAAGTTCCAAACCTCAAGCATACCACCCCTGAAGACGACTTTTGCGAAGATTTCTATAAATCCACCACTTCTCGCAACTCTGTTGGTCGTTATGTGGTCAGGCTTCCGTTCAAGCCAAGTTTCCCCAAAGAAATCTCTTTAGGTTACTCTCGCTCCTCAGCGCTTCAGCAATTTCTCGGAATGGAGAGAAACCTCCGCAAAAAGGGCGATTTAAAGGCCTCATATGATAATGTCCTGGAAGAATATCTAACCCTAAACCACATGGAAAAAACTATGTCCCAAGAAAAACTCCTCTCAGGCAAGTACATGTCGTTCTATCTCCCTCACCATGCGGTCATTAAGCCCGAAAAACGAACGACAAAGGTACGAGTTGTCTTTAATGCATCAAAGATTTCGGGATCCGGTTACTCTCTTAACGATGTATTATATACCGGACCAACTCTCCAGCCTGATTTGATGCTTCTCATCCTCAAGTGGCGAATGTATAAATTTGTATTTAATGGTGATGTCGAAAAGATGTACCGACAAATACTGCTACATCCCGAAGACCAGGACTTTCAAAGAATAATCTTTCGTTCACCCACAACCAGTCCCATTCAAGATTATAAATTAAAAACGGTCACATTCGGTGTAAACTGTGCGCCCTACCTCGCCATTCGCACACTTCACCAAGTAGCACAAGATGAAAAAACCAAATACCCAATGGCCGCCCACATTCTGAATAAAGAGACGTATGTGGATGACATACTCTCTGGCAGCCACGATCTGACAATCGCCACTCAATCTCTCACCCAAGTCATTCAGGCTCTAAACTCGGCAGGCTTTCCCTTAAAGAAAATAACAGCCAACCACCCAGAAATTCTCAAAAATATAAGGAAAGAGGACTTGCTCGATACTAATTTTCTCGAGTTCGAAAAGGCAAGTACCACAAAGACTCTAGGGATCCAATGGAATGCGCTCACAGACACGTTTTCCTATACGATCGACTCCATCCCAGCCTTATCTGCTAGCACTAAACGACAGATTCTCTCCTCTGTCGCGAAACTTTTTGACCCCGCAGGGTGGCTTACGCCGATAATGATCCAGGCAAAGATTCTCTTACAAGAGCTCTGGATCGACGGAACTGACTGGGACGAAAAAGTCAAGCCCCTCCGTCTTGTTAAATGGTCTCAGTTCGCACAAAATCTCCACACAATCTCGACCATTCAAATTCCACGATGGGTAAATTTTATTCCTGACCAGCATGTTGAACTCCATGGATTCTGTGACGCCTCAGAAAAGGCATATTGTGCTAACGTATATGTTCGAACTACTCATGGTTCCAGTATCTCTTCTCATCTTCTGGTTTCCAAAGGCAAGGTAGCACCCCTTCGAACAACTAGCTTACCCCGGCTTGAGCTCTGCAGAGCTCTTCTCTTAGCCAAACTTGTCGCAGCTATTCAGTCCCATCTCGACCTCTCTAAAAGAAAACTGGTACTATGGTCTGACTCTGAAATTGTATTGGCATGGCTGGAAAAACCACCCCACTCTTGGAAAACGTTCGTCTCTAATCGCACCGCGGAGATCTTGGAACTCGTCGGAAACGCCACCTGGCGACATGTATGCAGCAGCGACAACCCCGCAGATATGGGCACAAGGGGTTGCAAGCCACTAGACTTAGCAGCGTCGTCGTTATGGTGGAATGGTCCTGAGTGGCTATCCAAGCCCCCCGAAGGATGGCCAAAACCCCCAGTCCGCAATGTCAACCCCCCGGAAGTACGAAGAGTGGAGGCACTACTCACCACCGAAGGAGATCCCGACGTTCTGGACAGGTTTTCCTCTTTCTCCCGAGCCTTGAGAGTGATGGCCTACGTCTTCAAGTTCATCAGACGACTAAAGGACAAAGCGCCAGGAGCTCATGACCGCGCATCATCCCCGCTATCACATGATGATCTCCGCTGCGCGAAAATCCGTCTGATTATAACCACGCAAACCCGTCATTTCTCCCATGAAAGGGCCCGCTTGGAAGACTCCAAACCCATTGACAAAAAGAGTTCACTATTAGTTCTCAACCCCTTCTTGGATAAAAATGGAGTTCTCCGCGTCAACGGACGCCTTGCTCATGCTACTCTGAGCTATAACGAACGTCACCCCATTATAATTCCGGAAAAGTCCCGATTCGCATTCCTCTATCTAAAATTTCTCCATGATCTACTCCTCCATGCAGAAGTACGACTTATGCAGCAGATGACCAGGCAAGAATTTTACATTCCCCGGCTCAAGCCCCTCATCAAAAAATGCATTTATCAATGTAAATCCTGCACCATTCACAAACAGCAAATGCGCTCGCAGATTATGGCTGCCCTGCCGCCCGAACGATGCACCTTCGCTCCGCCCTTCACCACCACCGGTGTTGATTTTGCTGGGCCTTTTCAAATAAAAGCCTCCATGCTAAGATCTCCCACTTTAGTGAAAGGCTATGTGGCCGTCTTTGTGTGCTTCACAACAAAGGCGGTACACCTCGAGCTGTGCTCAGACCTGACCAAAGAGGCATTTCTCGCCGCCTTTGCTCGTTTTGTTGGTCGCCGTGGTTACCCCGCTAAAATGATGAGTGACAATGGCAAAACTTTTATAGGAGCCAAAAGAGCCACTGAAAATGAGTTCTCTGTCTTCCTCCAAACGGCATCCCGTGATATTGTCCAAAAATACTCACCCCAGGGGATTAATTGGCAATTTATACCTCCCAGCGCCCCGCACATGGGTGGCTTATGGGAGTCTGCCGTTAAAAGTTTTAAACTTCACTTCAAAAGGACTGCCGGGCCCCATAAATTTACGTTTGAGGAGTTTACTACCCTTTTAATAAGAGTAGAAGCTGTATTAAATTCTCGTCCGATATCCCCACTCACCCAAGACCCGACGGACTTTACAGCGCTCTCACCTGGCCACTTTCTCCGGGGTGCTCCCCTCCTATCATTCCCGAGTCTAATCGCGAAAACCTCTCGCTCATTAATAGATGGGAAAAACTCAAGGTTTTACACCACCAATTCGCAAACCGATGGAAGGAAGACTACCTTAAAGACCTACATAAGCGACACAGGTGGAAGAACGCTCAAGTAGAACCCAGAATCGGAGAATGCGTAGTCATTAATGATGACACACTCCCGCCCACGGAGTGGCGCCTGGGCCGCATCGAAAGGTTGCACCCTGGCAAGGATGGACACATTCGTGTGGTCGACGTCCGCACCCAAACAGGCCTACTCACTCGGCCATTAGTAAAATTAGTATTTTTGCCTTCGAGCGAAGATACCCCCTCTCGCATTGAAACCGATTAGCACTCCATAAACTCCTCACTTGAATAAGCAGCCAAATGGCTGCACATCGATTTTCACACACCACACATACATATACACTTTCGTATCTCTCTCCTATGCCTCCCATATATTAATATACGTAACACTAAAAATTTCCGTATACAAACTTCTTCCAGATGGATCACGATGAGGCACCTCAGCCAGCACCGCGAACGTTCCTAAAGTCGCAGATTGGAACCACCCACAGCATACGTTCGGCGAATCATCCCACGGAGGATTATAAGCGGTGTCGATTGTGCGCCGGTCATCATGCGCTCCGAGTGTGTCCAGCGTTCTTGGGCGTACAGCCACAGCAGCGCTTCTTACTGGCAAGGGCGCACAAGTACTGCACGAACTGCCTGGCGCTTTCGCATCCGACCGCCCAGTGCACGTCCACTACCACCTGCCGCACTTGCTCCCTACAGCATCATACACTACTGCACCGGAATGGTATACCGGCAGCCCGCCGCACGAGGGCGAACTCCGCAGTGCAGCCCCCC
>NW_023466563.1:0-7403 GCF_013731165.1 Rhagoletis pomonella
AAGGTAGTTTAGAGAAAGTTGAATCGATGATATTTGATACCTTCGCCAGGTATATAAAGTTCGGGTTCGCTCGCTTCTTTTTTTGTATTCAATACTCTCTATCTGCAATTTTCACAAAAACAACTTTGTGATGTTAGAACTCATCTGGGACTTACCTGTCATCACTAATGTTAATTCTGACTTTGCAATTTAATTTAAATGCTTCTGCCAAGTGTTATACATGGTCAGCATTAATATCACCGATGACAGTTAAGTCTTAGGCGAAATTTTGTATCAGAATCTCATTTTTGTGAAAAGTGCAGATAGAGGGTATTGAATATCGTCGATGGTTTTGCCAAACCGCCCATCGACCAATTGCGAAACCGCCTATCTTACGGCACTCAAATTTTATAGGAGAGCGAAAAACGGTTTTTTCTTTGAAGGCATTGCATTAATATGGCGGTATTTTCTCTGGCTGTTATTTTACAAATCTGTTGTTTTAATAGCGATTTGACGATTTTTATGCATAAATCTCGATGCCTGGAGTTACCAAATCTAATATTTGCCACAATGGCGGTTTAAAACATCGACGATATATGCCCTCGATATGAATGTATATATGCTCAGAATGAAGAGATACATACATAAGTCCATTAAGCCGTATGTGTCTGCCCCTCCGTCCGTGTACACGATAACTCGACAAAAATTTATATATGTAAACGAAATTTGGTAATAGGTTGCCCTTTAACCAAGATAGCTTGGAATTTTGGCATAAAATAGGACAACTATGATATTTGTGGAAAATGGGCGTGCTCACACCCATTTATGATAAAATTTATAAAACTCGATACGGGTATTGTTTTTGGTTTAAAAAATTTTTGAAATCAGATAATAACCATGCCACTCTACTATACGGGTATTTTTATAAAAAGATAATACTAATATACGCGTAGCCAAAGCCAAATCGCTTAAAGATAAGACATATATTTCAAGTAGTGAAATTACATTGCACTCTCACTTGTGAGAAAATGTGTATAGTTAGTTGCGTAACTGATTTATAAATCTGACGAAAAATTGTTTCAAAACATGTACATATGTACACAACCGGAACAAAGTATCGGCACAGCAAATTTTTCACAATATATGCAACAATTATCATTCTAATATTTTTCCGCTAATTTCGTATAAAAATATGGTTCATTCTACAAGAAAAAACATAAAAATATAATTCCTAAACTTTGTGCAAAACTCGCAAAAACTCAGCAAATTTTCATCAAAGTATGAGTATGCAGTTTAGCAGCAAATTAAATTCTTAGTCAAAAATCGCGTTAATTTTTGCGAATTTTTTTTTTTGTTGAAGGTGTTTTGCATTTTTTCCATATAAAGTATTTTGGAAAAAAATTTTCGTATGGAAGAGACTGCGTGAAAAAAATTGCCAAAAATCAACGGTAATTCCTAGCTAAACTTGCACTTTAAAATAAAAAAATTGATTGGGCTACAAATCTGCATACTCAAAAAAATTCTACAAAATCTGATTAAAAAGTTTAAAATTTTCATGAAAATTTGCTGAATTTTCGCGAGTTTTGCACAAAGTTTAGGAATTTTATTTTTATGTTTTTTTTTTTGTTGTAGAATGAACCATTTTTTTATACGAAGTTAACGGAAAAATATTAGAATGAAAAATGCTGCATATATTGTGAAAAATTTTCTGCGCCAATACTTTGTTCCGGCAGTGTACATACATTCACCTCATTCTAAAAAGGTGCTCGCATGAGGCGATTTTGCGTTCAACTTTTGCTTTCAACTCACGCAGGGTTGCACGAAAAAAAATTTGCATAGCTAAATGAATGGTCGCCTCAAATAACGTTCTTAGCGACAAAGTTAAAACTTTTCAGTAACAAAAAAAAATCGTTTGAGGTCGCCATATGCAATGTTTTCTATATTTTTTTTATACCCGAGCGCACTTGTGCACAAGGGTATATTAATTTTGTTCACATAACGGTTGTTTGTAACAGCCAAAGCGAATCGAGATAGATATAGACAAATGTATACATAAATGATCAGGATGAAAAAAGAAATCGATTCAGCCATGTCTGTCTGTCCGTCCGTCTGTCCGTCTGTCCGTCTGTCCGTCTGTCCGTGTACACGATAACTCGAGCAAAAATTGAGATATCTCAACGAAATTTGGTATGTAGGTTTCCCTTAATCCAAGGTAGGTTGGTATTGAAAATGGGCGAAATCGGACTTTAACCACGCCCACTTCCCATATAACGGTAATTTCCAGAAATACGAAAACTGTGATATTTTAGTAACTACTGAAGATAATTCACTCAAAATTGATATTAACAATAATTTTTAGACGAAAAATAAGAATATTATAAATTTTTGGAATATGGGCGTAGCCACGCCCACTTATGGTTACATGTGTATATCTTGGTAACCGCTACACCAATTTCTTCCAAACTTGGCACAGTTGTTGGCCTTCGCACAACATACCAAATGGCTGAAAATTTTAAAAATCGCTCAATAACCACGCCTACTTCCCATATAACGGTAATTTTCAGAAATACGAAAACTGCGATATTTTAGTAACTACTGGAGATTATTCACTCAAAATTGATATTTATAATAAGTTTTAGACGAAAAATAAGAATATTATAAATTTTTGGAAAATGGGCGTAGCCACGCCCACTTATGGTTACATGTGTATATCTTGGTAACCGCTGCACCAATTTCTTCCAAACTTGGCACAGTTGTTGGCCTTGGTACAGCATAAAAAATCGCCGAAAATTTTTAAAATCGCTCAGTAACCACGCCCACATCCCATATAACGGTAATTTAGAGAAATACATAATCTTCGATAAATCAGTAAATATTGAAGCTAATTTATTCAAAATTGATGCTTGCAACAATTCTTTACCAAGAAATACGTTTATGGTAAAATTTTGGAAAATGGGCGTGGCACCGCCCACTTATGATCACATATAATTATATCGGTAACCGTTCTACCAATTTGTACCAAACTCGGTATTTTTATTGTGCTTGCTACATAAAAGCAAAACGTTGAAAATTATTGAAATCGGACTAAAATTACGGCCGTTTTTTATATAACGGTAAATTTCAGAAATGCTTGAAACTTCAATAATTCGAAATTTAAGGACGCTAATTTACTCAAAATTGATACACCCCGGCTTACCAACTAGCGGTAGCTTTCGGAAAGGTGAAAAAACATCTATTTAATACTTGCGCCGGGTATTTAATGTTCGGCTCCGCCCGAACTTAGACTTTCTTACTTGTTTACATTTATTTCAGTTAGGGCCTGGCAAGAACTGAAATATAGTTTAAAAAATAAATAAAATTCGTCCTGGATATGCAAAGAGTCAATTGGAACTTTTTTTTAGTGGAATAACGTTGTATGTATTATATAAAATGGATGATACAACGTTATTTCATTACAAGCAGCATCGTTTCTGATGGCCGATACAACGTTCTTTCATAAAGTAAAAAGCGGTATATTTACTTCATATACTTTGATATATTTATTAAACAAAAAACAATCATGCATTATCCATTTACAAAAAATAAGTGTAAATAAAAAGCCACATTCAAGCTCTTGAAAATAAAAGTCAGTCTCATTTTAATAAACAAAAATATGTTTGCATACAAGGAGCAAGCGTTATTATTGACAAATTTCAATGTAAAATTGTGCATATTCGCTTGGCAAAAGTAGTGCCATTGATAATAGGTGTTTTTTCTTTTCTGGACTTAGACTTAGGGGTCCATCTCGGAGCATAATCAATTGGCATAAGGATTCCGGCCCTTTGCGAGTTTTTGACTTCTGGTGCAAATTGAAAAGGCACCAAGATTCTAAAGTGGAATGAGTTTTCCTTAATTTTAAAACTTGGACATGATCGTGGGAAAACTGTAACCATCTAGCTTCTGTAATCTTACAGTTCGAATTTTTCTTGAAAGTTTCCGTAAGTGAGTTAAAACTTTTAAAATCCTCTCGACACATTCTGTGAACTAAAAATGGATTTGATGGTCTTGATGATTTAATTAAATTTACGACGTCATCAGGGATATAAAGTTGCGAGTTTTTTCTCGATAAGCGCGAAATCACGATGACATGGTAAGAAGCTGTACCCAGAGGTTAAGAACTTTTGATTCACTTCAGAAAAGTAGTTGAGTTTGATAAGAAATTGGCAAAGAGCGACCATGGTCCAATTGTTATTTTGCCCTACACATCGATCAGACCAAATTGTCAGTTTTTTTTCCATTCCTTTTGGAATTAAATCATGATTGGTTAATATATATTTAAGAATGCATGAGGCGATTTCTGAGGTACCTGTTTTTGCAATGCATTCGTGCCATGTAAACATATTTGCCGTATTCTTTCCTAGATCGTGTATAGCGAAATTGTAATTGGAGTATTGGCGTTGATAATAAACGTCTGAATGAGTTAGGTTTGGCGTTGAAATTACTTGTTGTAAGTCGACACATATTACTATGATATTAGCATTATTTTTTGCCAAATTGGTATCATCTCTAAGACACGAATATGCTTTTTCTGCTTTTAGATGGTGAAGTTCCTCTTCCTTTTCTATTCGTTTTAGCTTTTCTGGCTCAGTAGAAGATGCCATTTGAATCAAATATTTGTCACAGGTCTTACATGTATCGGACCTCGGAGCTCCAAAACGCAAATTGAATTCGGAGTTAAAGATATTTCTGTATGAATTATAACTTAGCGAACTGCCTGAGTATTTTTTTTTTTTGATATAATTTAAACATTTTAGCAATAGTTAAGTTTGGGTTAAGGCATTTTTTTTGTTGAACTACGACGATAATGACTTTCTTGGCATGGAAGGCTGTTTATATGCTCAATAACGCATTTTTTTTCTTCGTCTACTATTTTATGTGGTCGATTGTCGTGCTTTCCTCGCTGATCAACAATATTTTCCCCATCCTTTAATTTTCTAATTAAAATTTGAAGTCGACGCGGCGTTACCTGGAATACGTGACAAAGCATTTTTTGATATACCCTTTGTTTCTTTCCATTCGTATGAGACAAAAAATATTGTACAGCTTCCTTCTGCTACTCGGTTCGACTAGCGAAATCAAAGATTTCAATAGTGCTGATTGTTCGTCGTATGTCTTTTTATAAAACTCCGTAAAAAAGTTTTTAATTTCGTCTCGTTTGAAACTTTTGCAATACCAATTACAAGCACAATTGCAGTTCTATGAATATAATAATAGTATGAATAAGATGAGTTAATATTTGTGCACATACAACGTTATTCTAAATTATCATTTTAGGAACATTTTTCTTCGAAACGAATTTTCCTTTTGTAGAAATGTAGGCTTCTCCGCTATTTCTAAGCTTTTTATTTTTAATACTTTTCTAATTTTCGTATTTTACTTTCCTCTTTTTACCTTTATTGAGCTTACGCAACATATTTAATTCTTCCGCACTTGCCATTATACCGATCACTTACATCGTTTTTCCAGTGACTGCGTACTTTAAAGTGTATTTGAAGCGCGACAAGGAAAATGTAAACAAGTTGCACCAGTGTGACGTCATGCAAACAACGATTCTGTCAAATTCGTTAAGAGAGGAATAGCGGTCCGAGATCGGCGCAACCTTTGTATTCTCTCAATCGTGACTATAGCTCACAGAATTCTTCGCAGTAGAAATGAGTATAGGGCTTCGGAGCGCTTACGTGATCGTACTCAAAGGTATCAAGCTCGTACGGATAGTGAGCGAAGGGATAATGAGCGTGTTAGGGAAACAGATCGTCAACAGGTTATTAGACGAGAAGCTAGGGAAGAAAGATCTGACTTGAGACGTGATGTCCAAAGTCGAGTTCGCCTCCATCGAGTTGACGTATTGAACAGGCAAATCGAAAATGAACGTCAGGCGGAGCGAATTAGATCAAATAGAGAATATAGTCCCGGTTTTCCAGCTCGAAATCAAGACAGCGTTACTGACTTTAGATCTACCTATTTCGAAAATATTAAAAAAGGATCCATAATAGTTTGTATTTGCTGTGGGGGTCTATGGTTTCCCCATCAGGTATGGTCATTAAATTTCAATGCAGCTTCTCAAAGTATCCACCCGAATGTTGAACCCGCCTTTTATTTATCGGAAAAATTTCCCTCGGAGGATTATAGTTTTTGTATAAAGGCTTCCTCATTTATGTTTAGCTAATGGGTTAGATTTTCCTGAAATCCCCGATTGTCTGAAAAATCTAACACCAATAGAAGAACGCCTGATTATGCCTAGATTACTGTTTATGACGATTCGTCCATTGATGGTCAGAGTTCATTAAAAGGTGCTGTCGTTAATATCCCTATTTCTGTGAACGACATTGTAACAAATCTTCCTCGATCATTTGATCAGACGCATGCCATTCAAACTCATTTGAGAAGGCGTATGGAATATAATCATGACTATATGACTGATACCATACAACCTGCAAAGATTATGGAGGCTTTGCGGTTTCTAGTAAATACCATATACCATGAGCACAATATTATTAATGAAAATAGGATTTCAAGTTTCAATAGCCAGGAAGAAGTTCCATTTACTGCATCAATTGAAGATGCATCATTAGTCGAAAATATAAATGAAGGGCAAGTGATTTCGCCTAACAGTGCTTCATATTAACCGTTTGGTTATAGCTCCCGGCGAGGGCCAAAGGCCTCTTGATGTAGTACAGGACAACGATTCAGAAGAACTTTCATTTGCTACAATTTATGATGGGCAAAAGCATACTTGTACAGAGACTTATAATAAAATTGTTCGATCTGAAATCCGTCGGTATTATAGAAGAGCATGTCCCATACCAAAGATATTTTACAACTACAAAAAGCTCGAATTGCTGCAAATTAAGAACAGCACTTCCATTTGCCTTTGAAAGTTAGTCGGTTCTAATCGAGTAACAGCTCAAAATCTATTAAATGAAATGTTTGTCCAAAACATGATTCAACAGGATGATGGCTACAAAGTTCTCAAATGTGTGAGGTCTTCTCCCGCCCACTGGGAGACGGAAAAGAAAAAGGCTATTGCTATGATTCGGCAGTTTGGCCTCCCCACCAGTGTTGCCAGGTAACCGGCATGAGAAAACGTCCCTCTTGGTCTGAAAAAACGTCATTTCCTACCCAAAAACATCTTTTTCAAATATATGCACACAGAATTGTTCTTATTAAACTTTTATTGTATACAAAGGTAAATACATATTGTTACGATTATCCTCGAAACCTTGAGGGATTACCCAAATATACTCGGGCTCGTATCGCTGGATTGTTAAATAAATGCTAACGATGACCGAATTGTAGTACAATTAACTTTATTGTACAACAAACAATTTACAATACTTGCTAATACAGTAAAAACACTTTACAATACTTGTTAAAGCAATAACAAC
>NW_023466564.1:0-7078 GCF_013731165.1 Rhagoletis pomonella
TATAGCAAATAATAAGTTATTGGTTGGAGTTTGATCACCAATTGGTTTACTTTATTGATTTCACTTTCTTTTATACCAAATTCTTACACTAACACTTACAAATTATTTACGAACTAGAATGTATACAAATATACTACTAATACCTACAAACTAACTACATAACTCTAAAATATGCTAAGTCAACATATGGTTGCAATAAATATATAAATATGTCAGTCGCATTGACAAACTGACGTTGTGGATCAGTTAGTCACTGCGACTGTCTTTGGCGGTGTCTTTGACCGTCCGCACAAGTGTAACAAGATCCTCGCTATGTGCGATGAATGCAGTCTTTGCATAAACTCCCGCTGAGTTCAATGTAACTGATTTGGGTAAACTGTTGTTTGTGTACATTCCTATTTGCTTATACATTACTTATGTGCACATGACAATTAAAGTAAAAAGGGCGATGTGCTTATGCTACACCTTCCCTCTTAAAAAAAATAGATATATATATATTTGTAGTCAACTATATATATCTATTTTACTGATTCAGTGAACCGCTTGATGTTTGTTTGGGTTGACAAAATTTTAATCGTTTTAGGATCTTGTTACCATTGTTTTGTTACGTGTTTTCCTTTTGTTTTTTTTGTTTGTTTGTATATTTTATGTGATATTTGATTTTGTTTTCTTTTGGCTTGTGCCGTATATAAGGTTGAGTAAATTGGAATGCTTATGTGTATTATTATTTATTTTTTTTCTAAATTATTATTATGGATAAAGTGGCATGCTTATTTTTAAAGGTTTTAAATTGGTTTAAGCCTATTTTTATGAATTACGATTTCCTTTTTGTTTTTATTGCTATCTCCTATGCTATGTGGAATTAAAGTATAGTTGTTATTTTTATCAATGGTTTTAACTTTATAGTGTCCTGTATATTTATTCTCTAACTTATGGGAGGCCTCTTCTTTAACTAATACTAAATCTCCTATTTTAATTTCCTTACTATAGCTATTTTTGTCATAATTGGATTTTTGCTTTTCTTTAGCTTCTTGAATTAATTTGCTTGCTCTTTGCTGTGCTATTTGAAGTTTGTATTTTACTTCTTTGTCATACGCCTCATGGTTGTATACCGGGCTAATTTCATTTTCTTCCAAAAATTCATAATTTGGTGGTTGTTTTGCGAATATTAGTTCGAAAGGACAATAATTATGTGTTGTTGATGGCGTTGTATTGTAACAATAAGCGAAATACCTGAGGTATTCATCCCAATCGTCTTTGTCACTGGATATGTATGCACGCATATATTCGTTGAATGTCCGGTGACTGCGTTCTACAGTACCCAAAGTCTGGTGATGGTACGGTGTAGAAGTTTTATGCTCAATTTTTAACAATTTACACAGTTCTTTGAACAGGCTATTTTTGTATTCTGTGCCCATGTCTGTTAAAATTGTTTTCATTTGGCCATAAATCAGGATGAAATGCTCGAATATGGCTTTAGCGACAGTTGTTGCATGTTTGCTTGGAACTGGAATCGCTACCAAATATTTGGTTAGATCGCATATAATGGTAACTGCATATTCGTTTCCATTTATCGACTTTGGCAATGGGCCGACTGTGTCGATTTGTACAATATCAAAAGCCTTCGGAGGTGTTTCTGTTATTGTCATTGGTTCTTTGATATGTTTATAAATTTTATTTTTCTTGCAGTGGATGCAGTTCTTTACATATTTTCGTATGTCATTTTTCATATTCAGCCAGCTATATTTCTGCTTGATTTTATCTGTCATGCGATTTATTCCTGGGTGGCCACCACTAATAGGATCGTCATGATATTTGTGCAGAATTTCTTTAATTTTCCCGGGATTTGTCACACATATAACCTCTGGGGTTAGAGCGATTGTTAACTTTTTGAGAACTTTATTTCCCATTTCCATAAATTTGCCTACTGCAGTATAATTCTTTTTAAACAATTTGTCCCCTAAGGACAACTGTACTTGTACAAGTCCTAAATTGCCGGCTTCTCTTTCGAGCCTGGTAAAGAATTGTCCTAAGTCAATCTTATCCTCAACAATTAGGTTGCTTGTATCAAAATTGCTACAAATTTTCTTTCCTTTTTTGAAATATAATTTCGGAGGATTGAAAACGAGCTCGACATGTCTTTTTACTTCAAATTTATTTAGCGCTTCGTAAATTTTGGGGTTCTCTTTGTGACTTTCTTTGACTTCAGTTTTATTATTGGTCTTTTTAGCTGCTGATCTTGTTGTTATTTTAAATATTTTGTTTGCTTCCACTGACATATCTTTTAAATTTGTAATGGTTATGCGGGATAATGCATCCGCGATATGATTTTCTTTACCAGCTATATACTCCACCTCAAAATCGTACTCTTCTAAATCCAATCTTACTCGTGTCAGCTTAGATGAAGGACTTTTCATTGAAAATAGGTATGTTAATGGGCGATGGTCGGTTTTTACTAAGAATTTTCTACCATAGACGTATGGTCTGAAGAAGGTTATGGCCCAATGGATTGCTGCCAATTCTTTTTCTATTGTTGCTTTATTTATTTCACCTTTTGTGAATGACCTGGATGCGTAGGCAATTGGTAACTGTTTGCCATCATGTTCTTGGCTAAGGACTGCTCCACAAGCATACCCACTAGCATCTGTCGTTATGCAAAATTTTTTACCGAAGTCTGGGTATTGCAAAAGTGTTGGACTAATTAATGCTTCTTTTAAATAGACAAAGGCTTTTTGGCATTCTTCTGTCCATTCAAAAGTAACATTCTTTCTGCAAAGCCTAGTTAACTTTCTTGAATGTTCTGCAAAATTTGGTACAAATCTTCTGTAATAATTACAGAAGGCTACAAATCTTTTAACTTCGTCAGCTGTTTTTGGTGTTGGGTAATTTTGAACTGTTTCAAATTTGCTTGGGTCGGGTAATATTCCCTTGTTTGTGCATTTATGTCCTAAATATGTTACCTCTTGGCTGAAAAATAAACATTTATCTGGATGTAATTTTAAGTTGTATTTTCTGCAAGTAGAGAACACGTCTCTTAAATTTTTTAGCATGTGGTTTTCTGAACAACCTAATACAACTAAATCATCCATGTAGAGAAATGCTTGGGATGGTTTAAGGCCAGCGAATGCTAATGTCATCATTCGTTGGAATGAATTTGGGGCTACTTTCAATCCATATGGTAATCTTTTGAATCTATATGTGCCATTTTCAGCAGTGAATGAAGTAATGTCCCTAGAGTCTGGGTGTAATTCTATTTGATGAAAACCTGACATAAGGTCTAGGCATGAAAAATATTTTGCTCTTCCAAGTTGATCTAGAATGTCATCAATTCTTGGAAGGGGAAATTTATCTGCTGCTAATTTTTTATTTACTTGTCTGTAGTCAACAACCAATCTCCATCTTTTTTCTGTGTTTCCCGGAAGTGATTTTTTAGGAACTAATAAGACTGGACTATTATATTCCGAAATTGAAGGTTCTATGATATCATCTTTGATTAGCTTATTTATTTGTTTAGTTATTTCTCCTTTTTGTGTTTGGGGTAATCTATAATTTTTAATGTAAACGGGGGTGTCATCCTTCATATATAATTTTTGTTTATACAAATTATTAGAAGTGATTGGTTCTGTTTCTAGTGCAAATATATCTATGAATTCTGTGCAAAGTGGTGTTAATTGAGCTTTAACAAAATTCGGAAAATTTTTGGTTAATCTTTTTAATTTTTCTGTATCTGTGCAACTTTTACTGTGTGTGGTTGATTTAATTAGTGTATAATCATCTAAATTTTCAGTATTAATTTTATAATTTTGAATAGTTGTGTTGTTATGTGTTGTGTTAATAATTCTAACGAAAGATTGCTCGTTATTTGTAATGGTATTTGCGATATAAATGCCATCGGATAGTTGTTGGTGTGGTATGAAAATGTTTTTGTTGTTTGTATTTATTTTAATTTGTCTAATAACTTCCGATCTAGCTGGAATTGTGATTGTGTTGACGGACAGACAGTTTGTTAGATTCATTGTTATTGTTTGAGGGAAATCATATGGTCTAAGGATTAGTTTATCCTCTGTTTTTCCATAATCTAGAATACAATTGTATTTCTTTATGAAATCTAGGCCTATTATTCCATCACATGGAATAGGAAAGTTGTCTTCTACAACATGAAATTTATGATAAATTAGAAGGTCATCGCCTTTTAGATCTGCTTTGATTGTGCCTAAAGTGCTAGTTATTCCCTGACCAATGCCTTTCAAATCTGTGATTTGTTCAGTATTTATTTTTTCTTTATTATTTATTTGCTGTTTTTTAATTATGGAGATATCGGCTCCAGTATCAATTAAAAAATTTGAGTATGAATTGTTTAATAATGTTCTTGTAGATATATAGCTGTTTAAATTTAGATTAAGTACGCATATTTTTCTTTTTGTTAATTTTGAAGTGGAGTTTCCTGGTTTTCCGTTGCGGTTATGGCGCGCACATTACGGTTCTGGTTGTAGGATCTATTGCCGTTTTGGGCTTGTGATCCTCTCCGGTTATTATTGTTGTTGTACGACCGTGAGTTATTGTTATATCTCGGTTGTGGTCTGAATCTCCGATTTTGGTAATTTCCATAGTTGTTACTACGGTAACCTCCACGGAAATTACTCTTGTACTGACCTTGCTGTCGTACATTTAAGATCGTATTTGAGCTGCCAGTGATTTCGGTACAACTATTAGTGAATTTCGATATTGCGTCGTTCATCGTTGTGAACGTACCTGCTTGCATAATCATTTTAACCTTGTCATTAGAGCAGTTTTTACACATGGCTTTAACTGCTGCCTGTGTTGAATATCTTGTGGCCAAGTCTGGGTTTAATCCATCAGAGATATATGCTCCTTCTAACGACCTTGTGATTTTTTCAATCTCTGCTGTGTATTGGTTAGCCGTTTTGCTACGCTGTTGGATGTTCAGTAGTTTAGCGGTCAAAACCTCCACTGATTCTCCCTTTATTGCGGTATGTAATTTGGTTCTTATTTGGGCGATTGTGGTCTCATTACTGATAAAATTTCTTGCTGTACCTTTCAGCTTTGTTTTTATCATGGTAATGGCCAATGCCTCGTGTGTATCCTTGATTTGCTCGAGTATATCAAGTGCATCTAGGAAGCTATGCAGATTTTCTGGTTTACCATCAAACTCTGGTAGTACTGACGAAGCAGTTTTGATAAATTCTACTACGGTTTGTGGCATTGTGACGTGTATTATCGGTATTTCTATTTTAAGTTCTTCCACCGGTGTGGCTTGAGTTAATGAAGGTGAGTTGGTTCGGCTAGGAACACGTTCAGACAGAAGTAGTACAAAATCTATTTGAATTTCTTCTTTTGTTGTATTTGGTACATCAAATTCTAGATTGTGTCTAGCTAGAGAAGATACAAGTTTATCTCGTACGGCGGAGAAAAATTGGTAAGCTTCTCTTTGATGTTCTTCGGTGAGTATGTTATTTACGGATTCGATCACCTGCCTTATGCCATTTAGAGCTTCTAAAATTATATTCAGATGCTTTGTTATGGTTTCTGGTGATATTGGAGCACTTTTGTTTATGCACTTATACGATTTATTAGCTTTAATTTTTTCTTCCAATAATGTGTCATGGATGTCTTTCCACTGATTCATTTCTATTGGGAAAGTTACACGCGTTGTTGCACATTGTTTAATTGTCTCAATTTATTTTTAATATAATTTTTTATCAAAATTGCAATTGCAACAATTAAACATGTAGCTACACATGCAAAAGCAGTCAACCACTTATCGGAAACTTCTTCCGCGTTTTCTACAATAGAATGTGGTTCATATTTGACTACTTTAGTTTCATAGGTTTTTTCACCTGAGGTTTCTTTTCCTACCTCATAACCTGTTATTCCTATTAATATTCCGTTTAGTGCAATTTTCCACCAAGTCATGTTTGAAAGAAAATAAAATTTCGATTTTAATATTTTATTTTTATTTATTCATAAACTCGTCATTTAATGTACAAATTTTAATATTCTTCAGGGAATTTTTTCCTTATTAATCTATTTACTTCTTCTGCCAATGTGGAAGGATATACTAAGTCTTCCATAGTGGGTTCCCTACCCATACCTATACGTAACCAAAATTGTTTTAAGTGATTTAAATGGGATCTATTACTTCCCCTAATTCGTGATCTTGATCTACGAGTTTCTGAGTTTTCACACTCTAGATCATCTACAATTTTGTTTATTGCCTCGTAGTCAAGATCATCGGGCAATGCACTATCCATGAGAAAAAGGTTATTAAAAGTATATGAATTTTAACATAAGCGTTCAAATTTACTTTAAAAATTTATTGTTTAAAAAATTTTTATTCTTTATTTGTGTTTTAACATTTTTAATTTCCTCTTGTAATTTTAATCTTTTATCTGAGCTATTAGCAAAGTTAAGTTGTTGATATAACTTTGCTAATTCTACTCGGCTTTTTACTTTTCTTCCTGCCCTTTTTCTTCTATGTACAATTTGTGGGGCAGGAATTTCTGGGATATCTTCTGTTTTATTTAGTTTGTTTCTTTTCCTATACTCTTCAATATTAATCGGTTTAGGTCCGATTTTTTCGGATTTGCGACTCTCGAGGATCTGTTTTGTACCTTCAATAAGTGTGTCTACACACTTTTGAAAAAGTCTATTGATTTCTTTATGATATTTTTTATCAGACTCCTCTTCGGTCGAAATCCTTTGCATTATTTTTATTGTACAGAGAGAGAAGAGAGAAAAAAAAAATTTCAATAATTAATTTTTAACCTTTACCCCTAAGCAAATTACTGCTATTTAGATGGCGGCCATAAGGCGTGCCAAAGTTTTCTAAGAGGTTTATATTCTTTTTATTTATTAATCATTTCAAAAAATTTTTTTTTTTTTTTCTACCTTACGCTGCCGTTTTGTCTCCAAATTTCCAATATTTGCCGCCAGTCATATCACGAAATTATCAATATTTGCTGCCAGTCATATTACCAAATTACTAATATTTGCTGCCAGTCATATTACCAATATTCCACTTCGTCGTCGCGCGTCGTCGATGTCTTCTATTTTTGGG
>NW_023466564.1:7088-7402 GCF_013731165.1 Rhagoletis pomonella
ATATTCCACTTCGTCGTCGCGCGTCGTCGATGTCTTCTATTTTTGGGTTTCAATCCTCATAAATTTGGATTTTATTATTTTTTTTTTTTCGGCTAGCGGTGCCGCTATGAGCCACATAAATTATTTTATTTAACTACGGCTGGCGATATCGCCTTGTAGAGTCGAATAAATTATTTTATAAAAAATTTTTAATTATTTTTCGGCTGGCGGTATCGCCTTTTAAAGCCAATAATTTTTATTTATTTTATGAGCCTGGCAGGATCGCCATATAGCAAATAATAAGTTATTGGTTGGAGTTTGATCACCAATTGGTT
>NW_023466565.1:0-7402 GCF_013731165.1 Rhagoletis pomonella
GGGGGGCACCTGGGGGGATGAATACCCAGTCAACTCCTTGCGGGGAATAATTTGATAGAATGTCCTTGGAAACTTCTTTCGAAAACTCCAGAAATTCTCTGCTGAGCGCTCGGTGTGCTCCAACGAAGGTTGTGCCGTTTTCGGACATAATCTTACGAGGCAGACCCCTTCGGCCGACGAATCTTGCGAAAGCTGCGCGAAATGCTTCTGTTGTGAGATTAGAGCACAATTCTAGATGCACAGCCTTGGTCGAGAAGCAAACAAAAACCGCGACATAACCTTTGAGAAAGGTTGCCGTTCTGAGCTGAGACGCTTTAATCTGAAATGGACCAGCGAAGTCTACACCAGTTGTCGAGAAAGGGGTGGACAAACTACAGCGTTCTGGGGGAAGCGCAGCCATGATTTGAGACTGAGCCCGCTGTTTATGAAGCGCACAGACCTTGCAGAGGTGGATACATTTCTTAATCTGCGGCTTCAGCCGGGGAATGTAAAACTCTTGGCGGGCCATGCGAAACATTAGCCTTTGTTCTGCATGCAGAAGTAGTTTGTGGAGGAAAGTCAGATACAAGCAACAAAATCGGGACTTTTCGGGCACAATTACGGGGTGGCGTTCATTATAACTGAGCCCGGATTGGGATAATCGTCCGTTTACCCTCAAGAGACCTTCTTTATCGAGAGAGGGGTTGAGAGTTAAGAGAGAGCTTTTCTTTGACAAGGGCTTTCTCGCGGATAGTGCGCTTACTTCCTGTGGGTAATATCGTGATTGTGCCAACGAAAGGAGCCTCGTTTTGATAAACTGAATTTCGACCTGAGAGAGGGAATTTGTTGAGATACAGGGAGTATTTCTTCTTTTCGCGAGCCCATGGTTGAGGAACCGAAATACGTAAGCAAGCACGCGCAACGCACGGGGAAAAGATGAAAACCGTTCGAGCACATCGGCTGGCTCTTCTATAGCGAGATTGACAACTATGTTTCTTTGCTCGGGAGGCAAAATTGTCGAAACGGTAGGTTTTGGCCAGGCTTCTTCGGAGCGTAGAAGCCAATCTGGGCCATTCCACCAGAGAGTGTTGGACGCCAATTCTCGCGGATTACAACCTCGGGTACCCAAGTCTGCAGGATTTTCACGGCTGATGACATGCCTCCATGTGGCGTTATCAACGCTGCTCATAATCTGGGACGTCCGGTTAGCGACATACGTCTTCCAGGTGTGAGGCGGTTTTTCTAACCACGCAAGTACAATTTGAGAGTCCGACCAAAGGAACGTATTCTCTAAGTAGAGGTCAAGGTTTTCTCGTATGGACTTGACCAACTGGGCGAGCAAGACAGCGCCACAGAGTTCCAACCGCGGGATACTAACGGTTCGCAAAGGTGCCACTTTTCCTTTTGCTGCTAAGAGGTGGCAGGCGACTTTTCCGTCAAGATCCGTTGTGCGCAGGTAGAGAGCAGCGCAGTATGCCTTTTCTGAAGCGTCGCAGAATCCGTGCAGCTGGAGACGATGTATGGGTGAAAACTTTACCCATCGAGGGATTTCGATGGTCGAGATATGAGGTAAATTCTCTAAAATTTGATTCCATTTCACTAGCGATCCTGGCTTGACGCCTTCATCCCAATCTGTACCTTCTAACCATAAAGATTGAAGAAGCAATTTGGCTTGAGTCATAATGGGCGAGAGCCATCCTGCCGGGTCAAACAGTTTTGCGATTGTTGATGAGATTTGCCGCTTCGTGGCAGTCTTTGTAGCATTAATGGGAGCAACTGAATAGGAAAAGGTATCTGAAAGAGCGTTCCATCTCATACCTAGTGTTTTTGTACTACTGGTACTCTCAAATTTTAGAAAGTCGGAATCAAGGAGATCTGACTTCGGGATTTTTTCCAGAATCTTTGGGTTGTTGGCCGTTATCTTGCGGAGTGGGAATCCAGCACTAGCGAGTGTCTTTATAACTTCTGATAATTTATTCACAGCATCTGGAATTGTATGGCTGCCTGATAAAATATCGTCTACATAAGTGTCTCGCAGAAGCACTTGTTCAGCGAGTGGGAACCTGTTGCGTGAATCCTTAGCCAATTGTTGAAGGGTTCTAATGGCTAGAAATGGAGCGCAGTTTACTCCGAATGTAACCGTTTTCAGCCTGAAGTCTTGAACTTCTGAGTTATGCGGTCTGCGAAAGAGAATTCGCTGGAACTCTTGGTCATCTTGATGAACACGGATTTGTCGGTACATCTTCTCTATATCCCCATTATAAACGAATTGATATAATCGCCACCGTAATATCAGGGCCATTAGATCGGGTTGAAGAGCGGGACCAACGTGCAGGACATCGTTGAGGGAATACCCAGAGCTAGTATTCCTAGAGCCGTTAAAAACAACGCGCACCTTTGTAGTTGTTTTGTCAGGTCTGACTACAGCATGATGTGGCAAATAAAATGAGAAATATTTGCTATCTGAGGCGATTTCTTGTGAGCTGGTTGGTTCCATGTGATCCATCGTAAGATATTCTTCTAAGATCTCGTCGTAAATGGCTTTGAGATTGCCTTTTCGGGCGAGATTTTTCTCCATACTGATCAACTGGCTGTAGGCATAGCTACGGGATTGGCCTAATGCATGCAAGTTTGGGAAACTTGATTTGAAGGGGAGTCTCACCACGTATCTGCCGTCTGGCTCACGATATGTGGTCCTTTGGTAGTAGTCCTCGCATGCTATATCCTCTTCTGAAATCGGTACAGGGTGGTACAGTTCTTCTTGCTCCCAGAACTGTCTTAGTTGTGTACTAAGGAGTTCGTTAGAAACTTCTTCCACTTGTGTCGAGAACACTGACACTTCATAAGTGATGGGTCCACTTATGATCCATCCAAATATGGTATTTTGCGCGAGCAGGCCTCCACATATGTTGCGATGTATACCACTGAGCATGATCTGAGGGATCAGATCACTGCCGATAATCATATCGATTTGGGCTTGTTGGAAACAGTTGGGGTCTGCCAAGTCCAACATGGCGAATTGATTCCAATCGGGTTTTTCAATAGTGAAGGTAGGAAGAAGTCTAGTCAATTGTGGAAGGACGATTGCTTGGGTATCAATCGACTTTCTGTTTTTCGGCGAAACTAACTTCACGGAACAAATATGGCTGGAATTTTGAATTAATTTTCCACCCATTCCGGAAATTTCGTATTGAGCCTTTCGGGTGGGGAGCCTTAGACGATTTTGCACTTTCGAGGTGATGAAAGTTTTTTGAGAACCTTGGTCGATGAGAGCTCGAACCTTATGCAGTACTCCGAAATTCTCTATTAAGACGAGAGCTGTTGGAAGTAGAGTTTTTCCTTCGTTTACTGTGTGCATGGATTGCACCTGTGGACTGTATGTATTGGCGGGTGACTGAGAATTGTCAGTCGCGTTTGTGGGTGTTTGTGATGTGTTATGGTTTCCTTGAGCTGTCGGATTTCGTGTTTCCTTCGGGTTTTGAGGTTTCCTGGATCGCCTTAGTGTTTGGCGGTTGGATGCCTGCGATACGTTTTTCTCCTGTTGGCTTTGATCATTGTGAGTGGTCACATGGAGTAACGAATGATGGTTTCTATGACAAACTGCGCACGTATTTTGACTTGAGCAGTCACTTCTTAAGTGGGAGAATGAGAAGCAGTTTTCGCACAGCTGATTTTCTCGGACCACCTTATATTTATCACGCACAGACAACTTCTTGAATTCGAAGCAAAATCTAAGGGGATGATTTCCCTCGCACATAGGACAAGGGTTCGTCGTGTTGCTTTCAACATAGAAGTTTTGAGTTCTGTTATGACTTCGATTCTGAACAAACCCGGGCTTGATATGTTTCATGCCGTGAAGCCGCTCTACTACCTCATATCGTTTTGTAAGAAACTCGTTCATTTGCTCCCAGGTTGGGAGGTCTTTGCGAGAACTTAGGGACTGTTCCCACAAAGATAACGTTTCTTGGGGTAGCTTCGACGAGCATATGTATACCAGGATTGGGTCCCAATTCTCTGTCGGGACGCCTTGAGAATTTAAGACAGACAGAGAATTGTTAATGGAATTTTGAAGTGTCTGTAATGCTTCGCTGTTTTCAAAATGTACTTGGGATAGAGTAAGAAGAGTTTTAATCTGCTTGTCGACCAGGATTCTTTTGTTTTCATATCGGGACTTGAGAGCATTCCATGCAAGCGTAAAGTTTTCACCGCAAAGACCGTATTGTTTAACCAGGGCTCCGGCTTTTCCGGTTGTTTTGTATCGGAGATGATACAATTTTTGGGCAGGGGTAAGTTTGGGGTGATTAATATAAACTGCCGTGAACATGTCACGGAAGGATGGCCACTCTTCGTAACCTCCGGAGAAAGTTTCGGTGTCACAGGGTGGGACATTCAGGCACATAAAGGTATTTTCCTGCTCCTTTACCGGAAAAGGGGGTTTCTCTGCTAGACGAGACGTTTCGCACATTTGGGCCATCTGCACGTCCATAAGATCCGAAATTTGGGCCTTGACGTTGTGTGCCCGATCCTGGCACAGCTCCATTTTATTCCTGGCTACTAATTTGAACGTTGGGGGTAGTTCGCCATCTTCAGCCAACGATACATTCCGATATGCTCGCTTGACTTCCGCATAGTATTCGTCTATGTCTTCCCGGTAAGATTTCAGCAAGGGCACCGTTAGTTCATCTATGGGGAGTGAAGAAAATTTGGTACAGAAATGTACCAAATTGTCAGCCTCAAATATGAAAATGCTCATAGATGGGTCATATTCGCGTTCCTTTTGGTTACGTGACGCCGTTACACTCCGTGTTATCTTTTTTGGAACTGCCCCTTGGTTTTCCGAGTGAATATCTATCTCCGGAGTCTTTTGTGCATCAGTTTGCGTAGAAAATTCGGCATCTAAGGAGTTCTTTTTTGGGCTTCTTTCGAGAGGCATTATAAAACAATTGGTGTGGATACGCGACCGAGAAATCAAACAACGGAATTTGCGGAGACAAGTGAATCGCCAAAATTTGTTTTACAAGAGGAAACAAGAGAAAACAAAGGTTTTTTTTTTTTTTTACAGGGTGCTAAATATATAATTTGGTTTTCGTTAAGGGGCAGAGAACGAAGAGAAACCAAGCAAACAGGACCGAAGCTGTACGTTAAGCACGGGATGTTTAAGGTATTACAGCCTTAATAGGGCAAACGCACTTTCGCTTTACACTTTCGACGTAAAATTTGGTTTCCTTTTGCTGGGTAGCTGAAAGGGGTTATTAAACTTTGCTGGGGCCGCAAAATTTACCAAATTATCGAAAAATTCGCACTGATTGCGTAAAAACGTTAAAATTTTTCCGCTTATAAATTTCCTACTGGGCAGCGTAGAACTTTGAGCGAATTTTTCCTACTGGGTATTTTGTGTACATATAAGAGGTATATACATAAGTGCTTATGGATATTGGCTTGCGATTTGGGACTGCAAGTTTTCCGTTTTTCACATAAGCATGTACATGTATGTGTATATGCGAAATTATTGGCGTTGAAAGTAAATGAGGTTACTTACAATTTTTATTACTTTGGGTTAGTAATTTAATACACCGGCTTCCTTCGTATAGTTGTTGTTGTTGTTGGTGCTGTTTCCTCCTGTAGTCACCTTTTGTGAATTTTTCCGTTTTGTTTTTCAGGTTTTTGGTTCAACTATGGCGCTAAAGGACCAATGTTTAACTCCAGTGTTTATTGTCTATATTCACGAATGTCTTTGTTTTAAAAAACTAGCAATTCACCTATTCGCGTTAATATTAATTCACAATATAAATTCAAAATAAAGCAAACATTAAACGATTTAATGTAACCGCCGAGATATACATATATTGTTTTTAATAAGCAAAAAAAACCAATCGGAGATAATTAGGGATGGGATGTGTGTGTCGAATCGGAAAAGGCAGTCCTAAAGGCCCCTACACACGATACAGCTGTTTGGCTAAAAGGGATTTAGCCATCCTGGGCCGCCATGCACTTGTGCAGTCATTAAAAAACGTTTCGAAGGTCCGACAAGGATCGAATCGCGGAGGCGAGTAGGGATCTCGCCCTTTCCTTTTGATAGCGCGCCGTCTCGATGCCTCGGTTTGTATGTCGGAAGCCAACACTTCGCTTACGAGAAGGAGTTGGGGCGAACCGTACGGAGCGTCGCTGTGCTGATGTGTTCCGGTCTTGTGTCGACCGCTGTGGCGTACGACTCTTTTTCGTGTTCAAGGGGGTTCGGCTTCTACTAGCACGCCGAGATTGGCGGTTCAGTTGGGTACGTCTCTTGCTCTCCTGCTGCGGGGTGCGGCTTCGACTCGTCCGTCGCGGAGTCTGGTATCTGCTTCCGCGCCGCGGGGAGCGGTTTCTGCTTACTCGCCGCGGGGTGCGGCTTTTGCTCAGGCGCCGCAAGGAGCGGCTTCTACTTTCGCGCCGTTGTCGGGAATGAGAGTGCGAAGATCGGGCATGGGAATGCCTAATGGTCCGCGAGGTGGCCTGGTCGTAATCACGACGTCTGGCTTGTGTAGCTCGGGTCTGTCGATAACTCGGCTGACCTTCCTCGACGTGCAGCATGGTGTGATGGGCGAGACCGCATCTTTGGCAGCTATGCCGCGAGTCACAGCAGCCGGTGATGTGGGACCGGGCCAAACAATTGCGACAGTAGCCATGTGCGCGTACCACGTCGTCGCGTTGCCCGGGATTCATAGCCTTGAAGCCTTTGCAAAACCGCAGTGCGTGTTGGCGATGGCAGATCTGACAGCGGGTGACCTCGGCGTCGGACATGTTAACTGTAAATAGAAAGGGCTTTAGTGTTGGTATATGATGAGTTGAAAGCAAAGTGATTGTATAGGGATAATAAAGGGATTTATTAGTTACGAGGACGGCAAAACACACAACTTCACAATCGGACGTGTAAGTACGCCCGACTGCGTGCGGACATCTGCGACCCGGACATAGCTATCGGGTCCGCGATGAATTTTAATGATGCGTCCTAACCGCCATTCGTGCGGGGGTAGCGGCTCGTCCTTGATAACCACCATTTGACCTTCTTCGATCTCCTTCTGCGGATGTTGCCATTTATAGCGCTTGTGGAGCTCCTTAAGATATTCATCCTTCCATCTACGGCTAAACTGATGATGTAAAGCCTTCAGCTTTTCCCAGCGGTTGACCAGTGAGATGTTTTCCGCGTCGGGTTCGGGAATCGCCGTGAGTGGAGCGCCTCTCAGAAAGTGACCTGGGGTGAGAGCTAAAATATCATTAGGATCATGTGATAGGGGAGATAAAGGTCGGGAATTCAGAACTGCCTCAATACGGGTTAGAAGCGTGGAGAACTCTTCGAAATTGAATTTATGGTTGCCAGCTATCTTTTTCAAATGGGTTTTGAAGCTTTTGACAGCTGACTCCCAAAGGCCGCCCATATGGGGGG
>NW_023466566.1:0-7400 GCF_013731165.1 Rhagoletis pomonella
GGATTGTTAAATAAATCCCGAAGGATAAACTACTGAAAATGACGAAAATTCAGGACTTAAAGATTGAGGAACTCAAACAGGAATTGGAGAAGCGAAATTTAGCAACCTCCGGAAGAAAAGTGGAGTTACTATCACGGCTGCGGGAGGCTATGGAAGCAGAAGGCATCGACGTGGACAAATACGACTTCCAGGGTAAACTCGACGATGCATCCGCAAAGGATGAACAGAAGGATGAGGCCGGTTGTTCGTCGAAGGAAGTGCAGCAGACATCCGGGAAGGTTGAAGAACAGCAAAAGTCCCCAAGTTCATCAACAGCTATGGACATGAACACGTTATTGGCTGCCATGTCACAGATGTCATCACAGATTTCATCCCAGTTGCAAGTGCAGGAAACACGTATATCATCGCAGCTAGATGAAAAGATTACTCAGCTACAAGAGAATTTATTCAAAAATAACTCGGAACTCAGAGAGAGACAGGATAAAATCGAGGAACGACAAGATAAGATCGAAGCGCTTATTAAGGAAAAACAGGACAAAGTCGAAGCTAAGGTGGATGAGCTTGAAGATCGTCTCCGGGGTTTGCAGTTGAATCGTCCAGCTAATCCGACGAACGCTCCCAAGGTAAAGACTCCATCCTTTGATGGCACTATTCCTTTCCAGGTCTTTAAGCTCCAGTTTGAGAAGACAGCTACAGCAAATCACTGGAGCATGGAGGATAAATCCGCTGCACTGTTCGTTGCATTAAAAGGACCTGCAGCGGAAATCTTGCAGACTATTCCTGATTGTGAAAGGAACAGTTACGATGCTTTAATGGGTGCAGTGGAAAGACGTTATGGTAGCGAGCACAGGAGACAGATTTACCAGATGGAGTTGGAGAATCGCTGCCAGAAATCCAACGAGACTTTACAGGAATTCGCCTCCGAGGTTGAAAGGTTGGCTCATTTGGCAATTGGAGATGCATCTGGTGAGCACCTCGAAAGAGTAAAAATCCAGAGGTTCATCAACGGAATGCGGGACGTGTATACCAAGCGAGAGACGTACGCGAATCCCAAGCCAACATTTGCTGAAACTGTCTCGTATGCTCAGACGCGTGAAACGGCGGCGCTCCTAAGTAGACCAGCCTACAAAGCACATCGCGTAGAAGTGGAGACACCGGACGTGACAAAGGAAATGCTGAAGAAGCTAATCCAACTGTTGGGTGAGAAAAAGCATGGCTCTGGCAAATGTTTTAAATGTGGAAAGCCAGGTCACTTCGCCCGCGATTGCAGCGCAAGCTCCAGTGCGCTCAACAATTCAGCAGGACGCAAACGCAGGACTGAAGGAGACGAATCCAACTCCAATCAGTCGTTAAACTAAAACGAGCCAGCAGCAGGGGGCGCGCGCTGGCTCCCGCAATTGAATGCCCCATAATCTCCGTCTCGCGAATTGGCAGAAAGGCGAGCAACGTTACTGTTGGTGGATATGTGGACGAACATGAGCGAGTACTAACTGTGGATACGGGCGCATCACATTCCATCATTCGATCTGATTTGGTCACTAAAGAGGTAAGGCCATTACCTGGAGCAAGGTTGAGGACAGCAACTGGTGAGGACACCCAAGTTGTAGGAGAGGTTACATGCAAAGTCGCAATAGGGAATGTGACGGTGTTACACAAGTTCATAGTCGCGGCGATTATGGATGAAGTCATCATTGGATTAGACTTTTTATTTGGTCAAGGCATGAAGATCGACATGAAGAACAGGATCATGACGTACGACAACATGGAAGTGCCCCTTAGGTTTGGGTATGATGGTTCGTACAGCAGCAAGCGAGTGATCCTAGAGGAAAGCGAGCAGATTCCACCGAAGTCAGAAGCAGTTGTGTGGGCAAAGATTGATGGAGATTGTGGGACAAACAAATTGTGGGTTGTTGAAGCGACCCAAAATTCTACACCGGACGTACTTATTGGTAAAACCCTGGCTAAGACGCAAAAGGATGGACGCATCCCAGTTCGAGTGCTCAATGAGTTCAAATCACCAGTCAAACTCCGAAGAGGAACTGTACTGGGGCAATGTCGAGAGGTAGAGGCAATCTTCAACTGCGAAAAGTTACCTGAAAGCGATTCCATTGGCGAGAATGACATTGAGGAAGACATCAATGCATGGACGGAAGGGTTGGAAGAAAAATACCAGCACAAGGCTAAGGAACTTCTCCGAAGATACTGCAACATATTCGACAAGGATGGCGACAAACCAGGCAGGACTAACGTTGTGAAACATCGCATTGATACTGGCGATGCAAGGCCAATCCGTCAAGCTCCTCGGCGTGTTCCACTTGCCAAACGTGAAACTGTTAGCCAAATAATAAAAGAAATGAGTGAGAGTGGTGTGATTGAACCATCAGCGAGTCCATGGAGTTCGCCGGTAGTACTTGTGAAGAAGAAGGATGGCCAAATGCGGTTCTGCGTAGACTACCGGAAACTAAACGATGTGACGAAAAAGGACAGCTATCCTCTTCCCAGGATCGATGACACTCTGGACTCGTTGACTGGAACAAAGTGGTTCTCAACACTCGACCTTAAGAGCGGTTATTGGCAGGTGGAGGTAAGTGACGAGGACAAGGAGAAGACAGCTTTCAGCGTTGGAGACGGTCTGTGGCAATTCACGGTGATGCCCTTTGGATTATGCAACGCTCCTGCCACTTTTGAACGACTTATGGACCATGTGCTCAAAGGACTGCATTGGAAAACATGTTTGGTGTATCTAGACGACATTATCGTATTGGGTAAAAGCTTTGAGGAACACCTGAACAATTTGGAAGAAGTTTTCCAGAGGATAGCTGGCGCTGGTCTGAAGCTAAGTCCTAAAAAATGCTCACTGTTCAGGAAGGAGGTGAACTACTTAGGGCACAAGGTGACAACGGAGGGCATCTGTACTGCGAAGGAAAAGATAGAAGCAGTAAAGGATTGGCCAAGACCTAGGAACCTGCACGAACTACGAAGTTTTCTTGGGCTATGCACCTACTACCGCCGATTTGTTCCGAATTTCGCAAGCGTTGCTAATAGCCTCCACGAGCTCACTAGGAAAAATAGAGCCTTCGAGTGGAACAAGGAGCAGGAGGAGGCTTTCCAGACTCTGAAGGAACGACTATGTACTGCACCTATGCTAGCGTATCCCGTTCCAGGTGCAACGTTTATTTTGGATACGGATGCTAGTGGTTATGCCATAGGAGGCGTACTGTCGCAGGTAATTGATGGGCAGGAGAAGGTAGTTGCCTACTATAGCCGGTCGATTGGAAAACCAGAGAGGAACTACTGCGTAACTCGGAGAGAACTACTAGCGTTGGTGGACTGCGTCAAACATTTCCACAAGTACCTCTATGGGCAACGTTTCCGAGTTCGAACGGACCATGCAGCGCTGAAGTGGCTACTACAGTTTAAGAATCCAGAAGGACAGCTAGCTCGGTGGATTGAGAGACTACAAAGTTATGACTTCGCTATTGAGCACCGCAAGGGAAGTGTCCACGGTAATGCTGATGCCATGTCCCGCCGACCATGTAGCCTGGAATGTAAACACTGCTCAAAAGCTGAGGGAAAAGAGGACATTATAGACGTCCGTCTAACGACAATAACACCAGCGGAAGAGTGGAAGGAAGAACAGCTACGGAAGTGTCAGCAGGAAGATCCAGATCTGGAGCTTTTGATGCATGGACTGGAGGTAGACAGGAGGCCAACTAAGGAGCAAATAGCAGCGGAAAGCCCCATCGCAAAGGCGTACTGGGCACAATGGAACAGCTTAAAATTAATATCTGGCTGTTTGCATAGGGTATGGGAAAGCGAAGATGGCCAGTGCTCCCGCAACCTGATAGTAGTTCCAAGGGTAAGAATTCCGGATGTACTCAAGGAATTCCACAATGGTCCTAGTGGAGGGCACCTGGGAATCACGAAGACCCTGGAGAAGGTTAAGCAGAGGTTTTATTGGGTTGGTTGTCGGCAATCGGTCGCAGAGTGGATTGCTAACTGCGCGGAGTGTATTGCAGCTAAGGGGCCGAAATCCAGAAGTCATGGCCAGATGAAGCAATATAACTCAGGTGCACCATTCGAGCGGATTGCCATGGATGTAGCCGGTCCATTTCCTATGAGCGCACAGGGAAACAAATACGTCCTTGTGGTTATGGACTACTTTAGCAAATGGCCGGAGGTATACCCGATTCCAAACCAGGAAGCTAAAACTGTAGCGGAGGTATTCACCTACAATTGGGTTGCGAGATACGGTGTACCTATAGAGCTGCACTCTGACCAGGGAAGAAATTTTGAGTCGGCAGTGTTCCAAGAGATGTGCCAGATACTGGGTATCCGGAAAACTCGAACGACGGCTCTTCATCCCCAATCAGACGGCATGGTGGAACGGTTCAACCGAACCCTGGAAGAGCATTTGCGGAAGGTCGTGGACAAGAAGCAAAAAGATTGGGATGTCCGCATACCCTTGTTCCTGATGGGATACCGGTCAGCAGTGCATGAAACAACGGGTAAAACTCCTGCAAGGGTAATATTCGGCAGTGAGCTCCGTTTGCCTAGTGATCTGAAGTTTGGGGTGACTGGTGATGCTAGAAGGATTGGAAAAGAGACGTCAAACATCCTGGAAGAGGAGCTGAGAGAGATACATGCTCTTGTGAGACAGCACACACAAATTATGAGTGACAAGATGAAAGCCAGGTATGATAAGGCGATGAATTCCGAGGGTTTCCAGGAAGGAGATTTGGTGTTGCTGTACAATCCACAACGAAAGAAAGGTTTGTCCCCAAAACTACAATGCAACTGGGAAGGTCCGTATAAGGTCGTAAAACGGCTAAATGATGTAGTGTATCGGATCCAGACCGTCGGGAAACAAGATGAAGGTGGTCCACTTGGAAAGGCTTGCAGCGTTTGGAACCGCAAGTGTGTCTGATCGGGGCGATCAGACTTAGGTGGAGGGCAGTGTGGCGAATACTGCGGCAACACAAAGCGAACAACGAGAAATAGGCAGAATGTTCGAAGAATGACGTAGAATGTTCCACAAAGAGAAACGTCAAGTTGGATGAACACTGCGAACAGCGAGAGAAAGAGAATGAGCGATAAACTTCAGAATGTTCTAGAGTTGCCATAAGTGCCAGCGCAGGTATATAAGGGCGCCGCCACCACGAGGTGAGTTAGTTACAATTCAGCAAGCTACAAGTAAAGTGAGCGGAGAATCGAGTTGCGAATAAGCAAGCTATAAGTTTAATTGTGTTAACAAGTAGTAAAGCGTTGTTATTGCTTTAACAAGTATTGTAAAGTGTTTTTACTGTATTAGCAAGTATTGTAAATTGTTTGTTGTACAATAAAGTTAATTCGGTTATCGTTAGCATTTATTTAACAATCCAGCGATACGAGCCCGAGTATATTTGGGTAATCCCTCAAGGTTTCGAGGATAATCGTAACAATAGTTTATAGGCAGTGTGACCGCGGCCTTGTGAAAAATGTTAGCAAAAACGGACTTAAAATGTTTCAATCCAATTAATTCTCTTTTAAAGCATTTTGTCTGTTACATGAACGACCCACACTCTCTTTTCTTTTACACATGCGACAATAGTCGTGTTTTCTTTGATTATAAAGCGCAGTGTCACTAACTTTATACTACTAGCACCGGGATAAAGAAATTATAGAAACTACCTCACTAAATTGGAAAAAATTATATTTACGAGATATCTATTTAAATAAATGTACATATAACATAAAGGCTATTTATTTGGAGCAAGTTATAAGAAACAATGGCAGAATGTCTGGTTGTGTATTAATTCATTTATCATGGCTACCAAACTTTGCGAATTATCAGTGAAACAAAACAAACAGATGGGATAATAATTTAACCAGATCTCTATCAGGATCATATCGTTGTTGAATTTGCGTGCAAAATTTGTATGCGGATCCCGATTATTGCCTAAGAAAACAAACTAGAGTTGCGACAGAGTTGCATTGTCTTCAGTTTATCAAGTTTATTCAGTGAAATCGCTGGATAAATTTATCAGAAATGTGTAATGCAGCGTTTTTGCTGCATTTAAAATGCAACATTTAGCACTTTCGAACATATGTTTTCGAAGACCGTTCATGCTATAGCATTTAGCAAATGTACATTTACGCGAGTTCGAAATCGTATGCTTTTGTTAAACAGCCGTGTTCCAGTCTCTTATTTAGATCCGTATATATTACGATCAATTCTCACGCAGAAGAAAATGTGCAAAAACCATACTGAAAAGGGAAAAATAAATTTTAAACCAAAAATTCAATACAAAAACTTGAATGATTTTAACCATAACCAAACATTTGTTTGTGTATATATTCATTTGTCGGTGCTGTCAATTAAAATTTCCTCACCTAATTAGGAAACAAATCAAACAGAGTTGATCACAAATTGATCCAGATTTCTATCAGCATCACATCGATGTTGAATTTGCTTAACTTTTCTTTATCCAAATATGTAATGTAAAATAAAAGAAATCTCAATCGGCGATCACTGAAACGCAGCTAGCAACTGTATACTCGAAAAAGCAATGTTACCACTTTTTCTCTTTAAACCATGTTCGAATCGTGGAAATTTTGGAAGATCACAGGGTTGCTTTGGCATTTAGATTCTTAATGCAAAAATGGAGTTGCATTTAATTGCATTTAGGTGACGAATTTTGTATGGATAAATGTACATTTAGAGTAGCATTTAGAGCTAAATGCGCTAAATGCGCTTTTACGCGTAAGCAAAAACAGCCCATAAACGAGTTTCCATACAAATTTTGACAGTTCATTTATAAGGTTTACACAATTATAAGTTTATACGGTTTACAATGCATTTATAAGGTTTGGTGAATACCCTTAATAAAATACAACTAATTAAACTTGTAAGAACTAAGTAGTTATTCGTTTAATCAATAGTGGTATTCATCTAAACCGATAACTTTATCAAGCAGATAATCTTATAAGTTTATGCACTCTGTTACATGAGTACAGTCTTTTCGTTTACACATGCGACAATAGTCGTGTTTTCTTTGGTTATAAAGCGCAGTGTCACTAACTTTATACTACTAGCACGGGGATAAAGAAATTATAGAAACTACCTCACTAAATTGGAAAAAATTATATTTACGAGATATCTATTTAAATAAATGTACATATAACATAAAGGCTATTTATTTGAGGCAAGTTATAAGAAACAATGGCAGAATGTCTGTTTGTGTATGAATTCATTTGTCACGGCTACCAAACTTTGCGAATTATCAGTGAAACAAAACAAACAGGCGGGATAATAATTGAACCAGATCTCTATCAGGATCCAGATTATTGCCTAAGAAAACATAGCTAGAGTTACGACAGAGTTGCATTGTCTTCAGTTTATCAAGTTTATTCAGTGAAAT
>NW_023466567.1:0-7399 GCF_013731165.1 Rhagoletis pomonella
ATAACAGCAAGCACCTCTGCACGTTCAGCCACGGCCATACATACGAACTTGTTCTCAAATGTTCAACTTGAATCACATTTCTTAAAATCGGTTTATTTACCATGAAAAAATCAAACCATAACTTGGTTGAAAAAAACCATTGTGCTTTTAGCTCAGTGTACGCAATCGAATTCCCATACAAATCTAATTCTCCACCTAACAATATTAGTGACCTAGACCAAGGTGTATTAAACAAGGTGTGATAGACAACTCAGTGCGGCTCTCTTTTAAGGTACTATAATGTCAAAAAGTATAAACAAACGAATTAACCCTTAGTGATGCATGTATCTTGTCAGCACTGATACCAAGGCTTTTATTTTGATTCTAGTTTTGTTTTACTTACATTACCTGGAATATATATAGTTTGTCAATAAAATAAAACAAATTATTTATAGAATCGTTTTAGCAATTTTCTTGTTTTTAATTGCCCAAGTTTTATGCTTTTGTGCGTTTATTTTTATATTTAAATTTTTTGTCCTAAACATTATTCGACACTTATAGAAGTATGATTTTACATTTGTTTCCAATTTTATATGAGAGCTTAACTCTAAAAATTTTGAAATTAAATTTTTATATGCGAAATAGTTTGGGTATAAACGAGCTCGTTTGAAAGTGCTTGACTCGGACGGACAACGAATGAAATCACTTTCCTTAAAGTGGTTTTCATAAACGCGAGATGAATCACGTAGTACAACACTACATCGCTGCCGTCTTAACTCGCAACTAGGTGGTTTAAAACATCGCTCTATTTTCGTGTCCTGACTTCTATTCAAAAGTTTTGCTCCGTTTCATCTTTGTTTCCTTACATTAAATATTTAAGAAAAGTCGAACGTACATATTTAAGTTTGGTAACTTTAAATGTGCTTACTTGCTCTCCTCGGCGGTTTATCTCTTAACATTTTCACGTTTATTAAGAAAATTTGTTGCTTGAAAAATATTTGTGTAAATTTTTTTTTAAACAAATTCAAATTTGAAAAAAAAAATATTTTCAAATGGGTTAACAATTCATTTTAATTTGGCATTATAGCCTGTTTCTTATGAGAGCAATGTCAAAATCAATCACACTTTGTTGAATACATTTTGACCTAGACGAACAACGAACGAGGTGCTGATGGACCTAAAAAACGACACAAGCAAGATTAAAAAAGTGTATGAAATAAGTGAAGTGGTCGAATTCCGACCACTGGGCGATACTAGTCAAATTAAAGGGCTTGACCTGTAGATGTACAATAACATTTTATATTTTTCCTTAATAATACGCAGCAGGGTTGCCACCAATCGTGGTACAAAGCTCAATAAAAATAAAATGTTAACAAGCCACAATAACATTGACAAATACATAGTTTAGGAAGAGCCTGCCTGAAACTATACAAAAAAGCAAATAATCAAATGGATGTATAGAATTGACAACAACAACCACGCTGTCGAGTTTAAATAGCGGCAAATCAGCTGCACTTGATAATAAGAAAAATGAATTAGCAACAAGAGTTTACGGGATGTACATAGCTCAGTGGTTAACGCCTGACTTTGAACATCGAATTCGCAGGTTCGATCCCTGCTGAAGTCTAGAAAAAAAGAAGTCTGATGAGGAGATGTGGTGATCTCCGAAATAGTGCTATAACTTCTACCGCTTAGACTTTGTTGCTTTTTCAATTTTTTCCTAATAAACAATCGTGGTACAAAGCTCAATAAAAATATTAAAAATAAAATGTTAACAGGTGTAAGACGATAATTTGCAACCCTACAACAGCTGAGCATTTTCAACTCGTCAGCCTTGACACAATTTTTTTTGGGCGAGTATCTTCAGAGTCAGTTGCCGAGAATTAACCAACCGAACACCAGCACGATTCGAGTTCTGAACTTTTAACTTTTTCAATTAACTTATACCAAACTTTAATAACTTGTTTAATTAAATAATAAGCTTTAAAACGAGTGTTATTATTTAAACGGCCATTTGAAATAAAAACCACTTGTAAGAGGGTCGAGCAATTTCCCCTCTTACAGTTCAGAAGTGAGATTGCAAAGCCTAAGCAATCAATCGTCGCGAGTGCGCAAAGTTAAAATGTTAAAATCGGTGCTGTATTCATATGTATGCACGAAAAGCATAGAAAAAATGTGTGAGGCATCGCGAAAATCGTAGTTGAACGCGAAGACGTTTGTTCGCATAATAGAATATTGAATTTCACAACGTGTGTTAAATTGTGACTGTTAGTGAGTAAATTCAAATTCCATCGAGTCATAAAGATAGATGAAGAATTTCATCTTTCTCAACGAGCCGAAAAGGAGAGTGATTGAAACGGAGGAGTTATATGACGAATGGCATATTTCTCTTGTGTTTGTTTGTACGCAAATAACGATTGCTAAAATTGTTGGTGTACGCAAAGTCGTCGTATTGAGGTAGAAGGCATACAGACGGCGCAACGAACAGCAAACGCATATGCAAACGTATGTATGTGCAAGCGTGAGAGCGAGAAGTACATACGAAGTGAGCATTCGTAGAAGGCGAAGTGTAGCAATTGTTTGCTAGTGTACATTTGAGTTGGTCTAATAAGGTAATTAGAGAACGTAAATCGCGAAAGTGATTAGCAAAACAAAATGCCAAAAATTCATGATCTACGTGTTGATCAACTGAAAACAATTTTACGCGAAAAAGAATTAGCCACTACCGGTGCGCGGGCAGAATTAATACAGAGATTAATAGACGCGAATGATAGCGACGAAATTGAGTTTGCAATGACAGATACAACGAATTTACAACAACAAATTAATGAATTGCGCGAAATGCTGCAAAACGCAATTGGCTTCATGCAGAACGCGGCTCCAATTGGAAATGCAAACGTGAATAATGAGAGCGAAACAGTGCCAACGCCAATTTCTATTAATTCGACAGTGCGTGGTAGTTCAGTTAAGGAAATCGCGGAGACTATTCCGGCGTTTGGCCCGTCCAATCAAAACTCTATTACAGTTCAACAGTTTGTTGACCGTGCAGTGCGTCTAGCATATCAGTTTGACGAGAGGTGTTTGTTGTTGGCTGTATATAGCCAGGTTAAAGGTGCAGCGCGTATGTGGTTTGACCCATTGTCAGTTGTGCATTCTAATTGGGTAGATTTTGGTAAGGATTTAAAATTGGAGTTTGAACATCATGTTGATGAAGCGCAAGTGCATTATACAATGGCAAACGCGATACGAAAAAGCAACGAACTGGTGACTGAATACTGTTTTCGTATGAATGCATTAGGCAAGAAACTGAAATTAAGTGAATCTGCGATTATTAAGTATATTCATGAAGGGTTACGAAGTCGCGAGCTGCAATCAGCGATTGCTGCAATCAGGTTTGATTCTGTAAAACAAATGCGTGAAACTTTGAACGAATATTTTGCGAATAGTGGGAAGACATATGAACTGAGGCATAAATCGGAAAGTAAACAGACTGTGGCAGACAAGAATGTCAAAGTGAGCGAAAATTCTAATAAGATTACTTGTTATAATTATGGGGAGCAGTGACATATTTCTAAGCAGTGTGCAAAACCACAAAAGAGATAGCGAAAGGCTGACGTTAATACAAAAATTGAACCCCTAAATGGTGCAAAGCAAAATGCTGATGTGCGACAAAACGATGTAGAAGACTACGATAAATGTTTTGTCAAAACGATAACGATAAATGGGGACAAATTCAAAACATTCATTGATACTGGCAGTCAATGTTCAATGATTAAGTCACCGATAGCAGAGTGTATCGATAATGAACATGAAAGGTGTTTATTGCAAATGAAAGGCATTTGTGGTGGTGTAAAAGTGCTGAACAATGAAGTGAAAATTAAAATAATAATTGATGGAATTATTTTCGAGACATATGTTTATATCGTCGATGACAATGTGTTAAAAACGGATTTGTTACTTGGACAGGATATATTAATTTATCCGAACGTATGCGTAAAAATGGCAGACGGTACAATGAATTTTCAATACGACAATTATGCTAAAAATTAATCCTATTTGAATAGAAATATTTTAACTGTTGAATGAAACAGTGGGACGAATATTGAAACAAGCGCATTAATTGAACAACTAGTGCGTGGTATTAAAGATACAGAGGTACAAAAAAGGCTTGTTACCATTCTGGACGACTTCAGTGACCTATTGTCAAACGGTTTGATGAATTTAGGTAAAACTGAGTCGGTTGAAATGAAAATAGAGTTAACCTCGGATAAGGTTGTAGCTCAAGCACTTTATAGAGTTCCAGAACCTAAAAAGAAAATCGTCGCAAAAATGATCGAAGACTTATTGAATGCCGATATAATTATGAGATCAAATTCAGAATTTGCTAGTCCAGTGTTATTAGTAAAAAAGAAAAATGGTGACGACAGACTTTGTATAGATTATAGACGCTTGAACGAGTTGACTAAAAAAGAAATATTTCCGGTACCAAACGTTGAAGAGCGTTTGCACGAAGCTAAACAGTTTCGATATTTTTGTGTGTTAGACCTTAATAGTGGGTATTATCAGATTCCAATTGCGGCGGAAAGTCGCAAATATACTGCTTTCATAACGACGTGTGGACATTATGAATTCAAAAGAATGCCATTTGGGCTACGAAACGCGGCAATTATATTCCAGCGACTAATGGCTAAAGTTCAAGAGCAAGCAAATGGTGACATGATCCACTACATGGACGATATTTTAGTGGGTGGTAATTCAGTCGACGAACTTCTGCCTAAACTCAGACGTGTATTTGGTGTCCTGCGAGAAGTTGGACTAACGTTAAATGCAAATAAGTGTGAATTCTTTAAAGAGACAATAAACTTTTTAGGCCATGAACTGACCGTTGATGGAATCAGTCCAGGCCTCGTTAAGACAATTGCTATACAAAAGTTTGAAGAAGCAAAAACTGTAACCGACATAAGAAAATTTCTTGGTTTGAGTGGTTATTTCCGGAAGTTTATTCCAGGTTATGCCCTAATATCAGAACCATTGCGACAACTACTACGTAAGGATGTACCCTTTGAGTGCACATCACGTCAATGTCAATCATTTAATGATTTAAAAGAAAATTTAGCCTCGAAACCTGAACTCACAGCATACCGTGCAGAAGCTGAGCACGAATTGCATACCGATTCAAGTTCCTTAGGGTTAGCCAGCGTACTCTTGCAACGTGAGAAAGACGATTTAAGACCGATAGCGTATTATAGCCGAGCTACGAGTGAGTGCGAAAGTAAATTCCATAGCTACGAATTAGAGACGCTAGCAGTGGTTGAATCGCTTGAACGTTTCAAATAATACATATTGGGTAAACGCGTAAAAGTAATAACAGACTGTAATGCAGTACAAGCAACAATGAAAAAGCGCGAAATGATTCCTCGGGTGGCAAGATGGTGGCTGCGTATCCAGGAGTTTGACATCAATGTAGTTCATCGACCAGGAACGAGAATGGAGCATGTAGACTGTCTCAGCCGAGCGCCGGTTGAGTTAGCCAAAGAAGTTGAAGAAGCAGATATGAAAGTTTACAAATCAGCAATCGACGAAGCAGATTGGATACATGCAATGCAAATGCAGGATCCACATATTCAGCAAATTTTAAAAGAGATACAAAGTAACCGAAATAATTCTCAAAATGAATACGCCATTGAAAACGACAGGCTATATCGCAAAGTTGATGGGAAACTATTGTGGGTTGTGCCAAAATCATTGCGATATAGGGTAGTGGATGATCATCACAGCAGGGCAGGTCATCTCGGTTTGGAGAAAACTTTGCAGCGTATACTAACGAAATTTTGGTTCCCGAGAATGAGATGTTATGTAACGAGTTTCCTGAAGTCGTGTGTTGAATGCGCTTACAATAAAAGACCAGGTGGTAAGAACGAAGGCGAATACCATCATGACGATATTGATCCAGTTCCGTACAAAACGCTTCATATCGATCATCTGGGTCCCTTCCCGAGAAGTGCGAAGAGAAACGAGCATGTTTTGGTGTTAGTGGATGCCTTCACCAAATTTAGTATACTACGAGCATTGAAAGATACGTCAACGAAGCATGTAATTACTGTGCTTAACGAAATAAGCAGTTACTTCGGATTGCCCCAACGAATAGTAACCGATCGTGGGAGTGCATTCACCTCGAAAGAATTCCAGCGGTACTGTAAGGACAACGACGTGAAAAGTATTTTAAACGCAGTACGAACTCCTCGAGCGAATTCACATGCTGAACGTACAAATCGAACAAAACTGTCAATGTTATTGCCAACGACAAAAGTCGACAAGCATTGGGATGACCACCTGCGAACTATACAGTGGTCAATAAATACGATGACAAATAAAACAACAGGTTGTACCCCTTTCCAGTTAGTTTATGGGTTTCAACCGCGAGATATTTTGAAAAACCGACTAACTCTACTCTCACATAATGATGAAGTGATAACGAGTGAACAACTGAACGGGCTTAGAACTGAAGCAGCAAAACGTATAGACGTTGAACGAGCAAAAGCAAAGCTTCGATATGACTCTAAACGTATCAAGCCGAAGCAGTATAACGAAGGCGATCTGGTGTTAACTGAAAATGAGCCAGCAAGCACTGATACTTCAAGAAAGCTAGAGCCGCGTTACAAAGGCCCTTTTGTTGTAACAAAAGTACTGAACAACGATCGATACGTGATCGAAGATCTACCAAAGTCCCAACGGTCAACGAGATATTATTCATCAGTTTACGCGTCCGATAAATTGAAACGATGGTGTGCGTTTCCACCTGATGCCTAGGAAGAAATTAAATATTTTTATAACAACGACGAAGATGGTCGAGAGCGCCCATCAATGTCAGAATAGCCGACTGTAAGACGATAATTTGCAACCCTGCAACAGCTGAGCATTTTCAACTCGTCAGCCTTGACACACTTTTTTTTTGGGCGATTATCTTCAGAGTCAGTTGCCGAGAATTAACCAACCGAACACCAGCACGATTCGAGTTCTGAACTTTTAACTTTTTCAATTAACTTATACCAAACTTTAATAACTTGTTTAATTAAATAATAAGCTGTAAAACGAGTGTTATTATTTAAACGGCCATTTGACATAAAAACCACTTGTAAGAGGGTCGAGCAATTTCCCCTCTTACACAAGCCACAATAATATTGACAAATACATAGTTTAGGAAGAGCCTGCCTGAAACTATACAAAAAAGCAAAGGGATGTATAGAATTGACAACAACAACCACGCTGTCGAGTTTAAATATCGGCAAATCAGCTGCACTCGATAGTAGTTGGTTGAATAAGGAAAATGAATTGGCAACAAGAGTTTGGTTCAGTGGTTAACGCTTTTGACTTTGAACATCGAATTCGCAGGTTCGATCCCTGCTGAAGTCTAGAAAAA
>NW_023466568.1:0-7398 GCF_013731165.1 Rhagoletis pomonella
CTCTTTTTCTTCTTCTATTACTTTTCCCGCTTCCTTCTTCTTAGCTTCTTTTTTTTCTATTTCTGACCTTCTATCGGACGAGTTAGGGTCACGAAGGCATCGTCACTTTCGGCCACCGGAAGTGACTAGTGCTTGAGTGACTAACCTGGGGGGAGTGAACATCACAACTTCGAAGTGCCTTCGTTGTTGTTCAACACACTGATGAAGTGGGATTCGAAGTTGTGGTGTCACTATTAGTTCCGTTATTTAATTTAGTGGAGACAAGCTATGAGCTACCTAGCATGCGATCCAGCACCGCGTACTAGTGAGGTTCATAGCGAGTCTTCACAGGGGGTAATGGGGGTAAGTGTGGCATCCACCGTTGGAGCTACGGCACTGGCGGTTGACATGCCACACTAGATTGAAGAGTAGGTAGGGGTTAGGTGACTTCAATACAGGAAAAGTACACACGGACTTAACGCTCTCACAATGACCTCGCTGAGTGTAACACCACCCACACACCAAAGCATTCATTATTACATAGCAACAACAAATATTACCGATACTTGTGTTTAAATACTTACTTATAAAATAAGACAAAAGTAAACGAGAAGAAGTAAACATTAATCCGGTTATTTAAACTGAAACACATATCGGCGTTTTATTTTTTTATTTTTTTCCTCTCATTTCTTTCTTCATATTTTTTTGTTATTATCCATTTTAATGCTTATTTTAGTATTGCATGCATATTATTCCCACCATCACAATAATATATGATTCTTATTGTTTTTTTTACTATTACATATGTACATACGGTAATCTCTGAATTTTTTTCCGTCTTGAATTTTTTTAAATTAAATTAAGGATTCTTTTATTTTTATTTTCATGCTTAAACTTTGAATTTGGATTTCAGCTTCATTTAAGTACTTTAAGGGTTTCTGCTCGGATTAAGTAGTTTGTTCGAATATTATTTAATTTAAATACTTGAAGTGAGTACAGATTTTTTATATTTTGTTTTGATTTTACCTTAAAATTTCTAAGCTTAAACCTGAATTTTAAGTTTTAAATTTTTTTTGCACTCTTCACAATATTTTTTTCCTTTTATGGTTAAACTTTTTCTTTGAATTCGTGAGTTAAATTTTTCCTAATTGTATTAATTTTCATTTCAAGCGAATTCGCGATTGGATTTTCATAAACTTATTTTTGTTTTTAAGGTTAGATTTGTTTTATTTTTTTTTCAGTTTAAAATTTATTTGGATTTACCTTGAGTTACTTTCTTGAATTTTTGAGTCGATATCATTTCTTCTTGGATTTTTATCTAGTTGCTTCGATTTTGAAATTTGAGTTTTTGGATTTGGAGTTTTAAATTTTGAATTGTGGTTTTGAATTAGACTTGAATTCCTGAAGGGCCGAAGTAAGATCTTAATTTGACTCCGATCGTGAGTTGATGGAAGAACAAGAGGGCGAAGAGAGAGTGATTGCAGGAGGACTAGGTCTGTTTGATTCGAACCGCCGGGTTACTACAAGCGTAGCGAGAGCCCTTGAGAATCAAGTGGTTGGTTCTTTATTCACTCAAATTGATACTGGCATTCCACATCCGGTGGACTTTCTTCCCACCGACTATTTAAGTAGGTGTGCAGCGCGAATTTTTGGGACTGCTAGCCAGGAGTCGCGCCAACCAGCAATAAGAGTGACCAGTGAAAATAGATTTTAATTCTACGGATAATAGTCTCACTTTCTCAAGGAAAATTGAGGAACTTTGCCAGATGTCTGAAGAGGAGACTTCGGGGTCAAACATGCCACAAGGCGATCAAAGACCAGGAGGCTCAAAGTCTCAAAGTGGTGGGGCGAGTTCTGCATCCGTCAATGTCGAGCAGCTGAGCCGTATGATGGCGATGATGGCGCAACAAAACGACATGATGGCGGAATGTATGAACGAGGTCCGCCACATGAGAGGCAATGTTGCTAACCTCAACAATAGGGGGGCAGAAGTGGAGACGTCGGTGCGAGCCCCTGGGAATGCGCCAACCATGGCATCGACACCCGAAGCAACAAGGCAAAACCCTACAGCAGACCAACTGAGTGCAGGAAAAGGGTCCATTCATGATGGCAACACGCGGTCAAGCAATGAATTAAGGGCTTGGAAAAAGGTAGACCTAGAAAAATGGCATATTAAGTTTGACGGTACATCGAAGGGTATAAGAGTGGAAAGTTGTATATTTCGGGTAGAGAAAATGCGAGCTCAATATGACATCTCCTACTACCAGCTGTTTACTGATTTCCACTGCTTGGTCACCGGGAGCGCCCTGAAGTGGTACTGGCAAGTGCTCGAAGACCATGCCGAAGATCCGGACTTCGGGTACGTTGAGCTTAAAGCCGAGTTGCTGGGCCACTTCAGGACTGCTGAGTCGGATTATGAGGTGATCCGAGAGATTATGGAGAGGAAGCAGACTCCGCAGGAAACCTTCGAGGAGTTTTATAGTGATGTACACAATTTAACCTTCCGTCTCAAGAAAAAGATCCCGGAACACGAACTAGTGGGAATTATTAGAGGGAATCTCAAGCCATATTTGGCGAATTTAACTTTTGCGTCCCGAATGACTACTCTCGCGGAGCTGAAAGCAGAGTGTAAGCGCGCTGAGAAAGTAATCAAAGAAAATAGAAACAGGCCAAAAGCAGTGAATGAATTAGAATTTGTAGAATATACTATGATAGATGAGAAGATAGAACAGAAGGTAGAGAATAAGAGTGTGGAAGCATGGGTAGGACTCAGTATAGTAAACCCCAACAGGCAGTGTCAATCCCCAACAAAGTGTCCCCATCCGTAAATCCAAACGTCCAAAAGCCCACGATCCATTCCTTTTGTCCGTCCCCTTTTCACCTTATGTTGTGTTTTTCGTGTGGCTTACCTGTTGACCACTATGTAAAAAACCCACTTGACGCCCAGAAGGAAGGTAAATGTAAGTCTAAGTTCCACAATATGGTCTGTTTTGCGTGTGGTGATGATTCGTCCTTTTGTGTATACAAACCAAACCCGGGAAACCCGAAGCTGGCGGAGATCGCCGGGAACTCTTGCCAGCAGAAGAACATCCCGGAGACAACCCAGTGATTAGCCCATTGAGCGTTTTAAAGAGAAAAGTAGGTAGTGGGGCAGTTAAGGATAGGTTAAGATCAGTAGAGCATAGGACAACCAAGAGTCTACACACAAGGAAATTAGAATACGAAGAAGCGCGTAGACGCATATTTTGCGAAGAAGTTACCATGAGGAAAAATAATAGGAATTATGAGAAAATTAGGAAAATGAGAGAGAGAAAGAAAAATCTTAAAAGGATTTGTAGGAAAATTATATCGACGATAGTGACATTAAAGGGGGATAACCGCTTCTTCGCGAAAACAAAGATAGGCGGGCAGGATGTTGTAGCACTCTTAGACTCAGGAGCAGGTGCCAGCTGTTTGGGAAAGAACGCGGAAAAACTCCTCGAAGGACAGGAACACCTCATAATGCCGATTAAAGGCCAAAATATTCGTACGGCGAATGGAGGGGAGACAGCGGTAGTAGGAGTTGTTACACTGCCCGTTCTCTTGGATGAAGCGAATAGGGACCTTGAATTTTTAATAGTACCAGGACTACAGCAGGAAGTTTACCTTGGCGTCGACTTCTGGCAGGCATTTGGTATGAGTGTTGTGACCAAGGGTGTGACTACGAGTGTGAACAATGCTGTTATTGAAGAGCTAATACCCGCTGAGGGTGACCTAACATTCGACGCGGTACAGCATGACTTGACCCATGACCAGAGTGTGGCCTTAGAACGGGTCAAGGCCCAATATCCCTCCTTTGCGGTACTAGGGTTAGGCAAGACGGATAAAGAGGAACACATAATAGAGGTCACCAATGAAAATCTTCCGGTGAAGCAAAGGCATTACCCTATCTCGCCCGCAATCCAGAAACTCGTATATGCAGAACTAGACAGGATGTTGGAGATGGGCGTGATAGAGGAGAGTAATAGCAGCTGGAATTCTCCTGTTTCGCTCGTGGTGAAGGTGAAGACTGCAAAACACTCGTTTTATTTCCGCAATTGATCTGAAAGACGCGTTCTGGCAAATACCCTTAGAGGAAAAATCGAGAGAGAAAACTGCCTTTACTGTACCTGGGAGACCTCTTTATCACTTTACCGTCATGCCATTTGGGTTGTGCAACGCTGCACAACGTATGTGTAGACTTATGGACAAGGTTATACCCGCTTCGCTACGTGAGTCCGTGTTCGTGTATCTAGATGATTTACTTGTGTGTTCTGAAGATTTTTCGTCCCATCTGTCGTTGTTAGAGAAAGTAGCTAGGTGTCTTCGTGAAGCGAAATTGACAATAAACGTTGAAAAGAGTAAGTTTTGTTTTAAGGAAGTAAGGTATCTCGGATATGTCGTAGGGAATGGGTGCATCCGTACAGATGCAAATAAAATTGCGGCCGTGAGGGACTTCCCGGAACCTCGGACCCCGAAGCAGCTCACGCGGTTCCTGGGGATGTCAGGGTGGTACCGTAGATTCATTCAGGACTACGCGACCATTGCAGCACCGCTGCACGACTGCCTCACAAAGGACAAAATAAAGAAATTTACGATGACAGAAGAAGCCAGAAAGGCATTTGATTGCTTAAAACAGAGCCTCATCTCGGCACCTGTACTGACACACCCGGACTTCAACCGACATTTTTACATCCAATGCGACGCGTCAACTGATGGCGTGGGAGGGGTACTCTTCCAATTGGATGACGAAGGCAACGAGCGCCCTATAGCGTATATTTCGGCGAAATAAAACAAGGCGCAACGCAACTACAGCATCACTGAATTAGAATGCTACGCAGCGGTGCTTAGTGTAAAGAGATTTAGGCCGTATGTCGAAGGACTTCCCTTCACAGTGATTACCGACCACGCGAGTCTGAAATGGTTAATGAACCAGAAAGACTTATCTGGCAGACTCGCGAGATGGAGTTTGAAGCTTCAAAGCTTTAACTTCGATATTCAACACAGGAAGGGGTCCCAAAACATCGTGCCGGATGCATTATCTCGTGCCGACATGGAAGAGATTACAATTGGTAGCCGGATGCTAGACGTGTGCCTCGACTCGCCATTTTTCAAGACGGAAGAGTACGAAGAATTGAAGAGGACCGTCACCGATAACGAAGAAAAACTACCTGAACTGATCACATCGGACGGGTACGTGTACAAACGAACGCAGTTTAACCGTGGGGATGACCTTCAGCAGGACCACGCCTGGAAGCTCTGGGTACCGACCGAGCTGCGTGTTTGCTAGTGGAGTCCTCACACGATTCACCGTCTGCTGGCCATGGAGGTGTGCACAAAACATTGTCCAGAATACGTGAGAAATATTACTGGCCGGGGATGGTAACTGACGTTCAAAGCTACGTTAAACAATGTGACATTTGTAAAGGCAACAAAACACAAAACGCGTTCCGTAAGCCTCTGATGGGAAAACAACATATTACTGAGAGACCTTTTCAGCGTTTATTTGTCGATTTCATGGGTCCATACCCGCGTACGTGTAGTGGTAATGTCTTTATTACTACGTTTATACGCACAGAATAATCGACTTAATTGAAAGCGCATTGACACCGTACACATTTCGCTCTAGTGTTTATACTTACGGCTTTATATCGGCATCAAAGTAACCGTCTTCAAAAGCAAACAAAATAAGCTGTTTTCATTTGACATTTTATAAGTTAACATAATGGAAAGTGATACAAATCTAGTTTTATTCGGCATTATAAAATCGTGGCAAAGAAAAAGAACTATTATTATTAATCAGCTTTTAAATACTGATGCGATTATTTGGAATTTGAGCGGAACAGCTGATCTCCAATTCGCTTTGAGTGAGAGCGGTGTTTATACACTCTTTCTAACTGTCTGGAGAAATAAACTACCGATTTGAAATGGAGTGTGAGCCAAAACACTTCGCTCTTTCAAAGCGAATTGAAATTCAGTTTATACATATGTTTTGAATCGCGGCGAAATGCATTAAAGCGACTTATGCATGCGTATAAACGTAGTATGTGTTTGTGTGTTTAGATCATTTTACAAAGTTTGTGTTTTTGAAACCCATGCGAAACGCCACTTCAGCTAACGTTATAAAGTTTTTAGAAGACGAAGTGTTCCATATTTTTGGCGTTCCCGAATATGTGCATTCTGACAACGGGAAGCAATTTGTATCGGAAATGTTCAATGCATTTTTAGAAAAGTACGGGACCAAACATATTCGGACGGCCTTTTACTCGCCTCAGGCTAATGCGGCCGAGAGAGTAAATCGTTCTGTCCTGCAGATTGTGAGGTCTTATATTGGCGAGAATCAAAAGAACTGGGATAAACACATCAGCGATGCCGCCTTCGCTTTGCGCAGTGTGGTACACACTGCGATTAATAGCTCCCCGTACTGTGCCCTCTTCGGTATGCTGCAACATGCTGCATCATATGAGCTATACCGAAGATTGGGCACAGTTGGGGAGGGAGATTGTGCGATAGAAACCCCAGCGGACAGAGCCCAGTTAATTAGGAATAAAATAAGGAGGGAGCTGAAGTTGGCCTATGAAAGAAGTAAAAAGGCATATAACACTAGGAGTAGAGAAGTTAAATTTCAGATTGGACAAGTGGTGTACCGCCGAAATTTTAAACAAAGTTCCCAGGTGGAAAATTATAATGCTAAACTAGCTCCAAAGCATGTTAAATGCATCGTTTTGAAAACGATTGGTAACTCAATGTACGAGCTAGGTGACACCAGTGGAAACAGAATCGGGGTATACCATGCTAAAGATATTTTTGTAGCATAGTTTTCATGTGTGTTGTGGGACGTGCAACGTGTTGTGATTAAGTATATGTGAGTTAGTACTTGTATATATGTTTAGGTTATCTTATTTATTATCAGACTATTTATTTATGTTTTTTACTGGACTACTTTTATTTATTTATTTATTCATTTATTTATTTATTTATTTATTCATTTATTTATGTATTTATTAATTTATTTATTTATCTATGTATTTGTTATTATTAGTCATATGTAATTATTTATTGATTTATTGCGCTGTGATATTTTTTCTTTCCACTTGACCGCATAGTCATAAACTCGGTGATATTTTTTTGTTTAGTTGTTTTTATACATTTTTTTACCACTTGACTATGTTACCTCCAATGCTGTGATATTTTTTTATACTAAGATAGTAGTTAGTTATTTATTTTTATTATTTTTATTTATTCATTCATTGATTTACTTATTTATTTATTCATATATTTATTTTTATTTTTTTTATTTATGGATGTATTTATCTTAATTATTATTTGTTTATTGACTATGATGACACCTGGAATAATTACCCGCCATCTGTGATATAGTTATAAATCGGTCAGAAAAAG
>NW_023466569.1:0-7397 GCF_013731165.1 Rhagoletis pomonella
TGGTTCAATCACACCACTCTCGCTCATTTCTTTTATTATTTGGCTAAGAGTTTCACGTTTGGCAAGTGGAACACTCCGAGGAGCTTGACGGATTGGCCTTGCATCGCCAGTATTAATGCGATGTTTCACAATGTTAGTCCTGCCTGGTTTGTCGCCATCCTTGTCGAATATGTTGGAGTATCTTCGGAGAAGTTCCTTAGCCTTGTGCTGGTATTTTTCTTCCAACCCTTCCGTCCAAGCATTAATGTCTTCCGCGATGTCATTCTCGCAATTGAAGATTGCCTCTACCTCTCGACATTGCCCCAGTACAGTTCCTCTTCGGAGTTTGACTAGTGATTTGAACTCATTGAGCACTCGAACTGGGATTCGTCCATCCTTTTGCGTCTTAGCCAGGGTTTTACCAATAAGTACGTCCGGTGTAGAATTTTGTGTTGCTTCAACAACCCACAATTTGTTTGTCCCACAATCTCCATCAATCTTTGCCCACACAACTGCTTCTGACTTCGGTGGAATCTGCTCGCTTTCCTCTAGGATCACTCGCTTGCTGCTGTACGGACCATCATACCCAAACCGAAGGGGCACTTCCATGTTGTTATACGTCATAATCCTGTTCCTCATGTTGATCTTCATACCTTGATCAATCAAGAAGTCTAATCCAATGATGACTTCATCCATAATCGCCGCGACCATGAACTTGTGTAACACCGTCACATTCCTATTGCGACTTTGCATGTTACTGCTCCTACATCTTGGGTGTCCTCACCAGTTTCTGTCCTCAACCTCGCTCCAAGTAATGGTCTTACCTCTTTAGTGACCAAGTCAGATCGAATGATGGAATGTGATGCGCCCGTATCCACAGTTAGTACTCGCTCATATCCGTCCAAATATCCACCAACAGTAACATTGCTCGCTTTTCTTCCAACTCGCGAGACGGAGATTATGGGGCATTTAATTGCGGGAGCCAGCGTGCGCCATTGCTGCTGACTCGTTTTAGTTTAACGAATGATTGGAGTTGGATTCGTCTCCTTCAGCCCTGCGTTTGCGTCCTGCTGAATTGTTGGGCGCACTGGAACTTGCGCTGCAATCGCGGGCGAAGTGGCCTGGCTTTCCACATTTAAAACATTTGCCAGAGCCATGCTTTTTCTCGCCCAACAGTTGGATAATCTTCTTCAGCATTTCATTTGTCTCGTCCGGTGTTTCCACTTCCACGCGATGTGCTTTGTAGGCTGGTCTACTTAGGAGCGCCGCCGTTTCACGCGTCTGAGCGTACGAGACAGTTTCAGCAAATGTTGGCTTTGGATTCGCATACGTCTCTCGCTTGGTATACACGTCCCGCATTCCGTTGATGAACCTCTGGATTTTTACTCTTTCGAGGTGCTCACAAGATGCATCTCCAATTGCCAAATTAGCAAACCTTTCAACCTCGGAGGCGAATTCCTGTAGAGTCTCGTTGGATTTCTGGCAGCGATTCTCCAGCTCCATCTGGTAAATCTGTCTCCTGTGCTCGCTTCCATAACGTCTTCCTATTGCACCCATTAAGGCATCGTAATTGTTCCTTTCACAGTCGGGAATAGTCTGCAATATTTCCGCTGCAGGTCCTTTTAATGCCACGAACAGAGCAGCGGATTTATCGTCCATGCTCCAGTTGTTTGCTGTAGCCGTCTTTTCGAACTGGAGCTTAAAGACTTGGAAAGGAATCGTGCCGTCAAAGGATGGAGTCTTTACCTTGGGCGCGCTGGTCGAAGAAGGTGGACGATTCAACTGCATATCTCGGAGGCGACCTTCCAACTCTTCTACCTTAGCCTCGACTTTATCCTGTTATCCTTGATTTGTTCGTTATCTCTAGCCAAATTCTCCTGCAGTTGTGTAATCTTTGTATCCTGGACTTCCAGCAACTGTGATACGTGTGTCTTCTGTGCATGTAGCTGCGAAGAAATATCTGACAACTGTGTTTGCATCTGAGATGACGGCTGTGATGACATCTGTGACATGGCAGCCAATAACGTGTTCATGTCCATAGCTGTTGATGAACTTGGAGACTTTTGCTGTTCTTCAACCTTCCCGGATGTCTGCTGCACATCCTTCGACGAACAAGCAGCCTCATCCTTCTGCTCGTCCTTTGCGGATGCATCGTCGGATTTACCCTGGAAGTCGTATTTGTCCACGTCGATGCCTTCAGCTTCCATAGCAATGGTCGGCACGCCATAGTACAATTGTAGAAGCTCTCATCACACGCATTTATTACGCTCTTTCGTTTAGTCGTCGCTGAGCAAGCAACGAATCAACATCGTGTTTGGCTGTTGCGCTTTGTTTCTTGAATGCAAAAATGCCTTGCGAGAAATATTACATGCTTGAAAATGCTTTTGGTGACATGCAATGCCTTTTGTGTTACAGGTCATTTAAAAAATAAAGAATATGCTATTCAAAGACCTTTCGATTCTTTTCATAAGGAAATATTTTGATGAAGAAGAAACACAACGACTTTTTATTGAAAAAAAGTTAATTTTTTTCCCAAGGAAGTAAATGGTGGTTGTTAAAGGGAATATGTATGAGATTAAAAGACATTTTTAATCATTTCATAATAATATGGAAAATTTTGATGAACATGAATTTCAATTTTTTTATTTAAATTTTCAATATTTGGCGTTGATGAATCCAAATGAATTTTTAAATTTTTTATTTGAGTTTTACTTTAATATTTTCTTAACTCAAAAAACTATAAACTCAAGAAAACCAGTTTTAAAGTTTTGAATTTACATATACTCCCGAGGGAAAAATTAATACATATTCAGCTTTGTCATGAGTTTCATTTTCTCCAAGCCGGTTCACTTTTCACTTTTTGTTTCCGTGAATTTACTATGCGCGGATGAACATTTTTCGGTTGAATTTTTTTTTGGGCGAAAGTCAGGATAAGGTTGATTTTGTTCTAGTGAGCTACTAGTAATCCATAAAATTTTTACACATCATAAGAAAGAGCTAATGTACATTCTTGCATACTGAACTCGATTTTTGCTTTATTGGGATTATGATACTTTTATAGTAAATGAGCGATGCACATATATGTACATATGTATGGGTTAAATATACGTATTTATGTGTTTTTATTGAAGACCGATAAGTTAAAAATTTTGTTTCACTTCTCGTAATTTCCTACTGGGTTGCTCATGCGAAGCAGTTCTCTTGTGCTTACCAACACAAACACAGTTTAACTTTTGCCGACCACTGTTCCATAGCCTTCCGCAAACGGGATAATAATTCCACTTTTCTTCCGGAGGTGGCCAAATTACGCTTTTCCAACGCCTGTTTCAGCTCCTCAATCTTTAAGTCCTGAATTTTCGCCATTTTCAGTAGTTTATCCTTCGGGATTTATTTAACAATCCCACTTCTGACACCAATTGTTACGATTATCCTCGAAACCTTGAGGGATTTCCCAAATATACTCGGGCTCGTATCGCTGGATTGTTAAATAAATGCTAACGATGACTAAATTGTAGTACAATTAACTTTATTGTACAACAAACAATTTACAATACTCGCTAATACCGTAAAAACACTTTACAATACTTGTTAAAGCGATAACAACGCTTTACTACTTGTTAACACAATTAAACTTATAGCTTGCTTATTCGCAACTCACTATTCCACTCACTCTACTTGTAGCTTGCTGACTTGTAACTGACTCACTTCGATGTGGCGGCGCCCTTATATACCTTCGCTGGCACTTATGGCAACTCTAGAACATTCTGAAGTTTATCGCTCATTCTCTTTCTCTCGCTGTTCGCAGTGTTCATCCAACTTGACGTTTCTCTTTGTGGAACATTCTACGTCATACCTCGAACATTCTCGTTGTTCGCTTTGTGTTGCCGCAGTATTCGCCACAATATAAATATTATTCATTGAGAATTTTTGCGTATAAACCAGCATTAAAATTTATATATCGCTTTCTTTAGATAGAAACAAATTATTCTAAAATATGGCATGCAATTTGTGCACTTTTTTATAAAAATCATGGAACTTATTACAAAATTATTGAACGCTGGTCAGCAAGCAGCTCATTTTATAATTTTTTTTTAAATTGACACGGCATGAAAAATGTAGTTTGCTTATATCAAAAGTACGTAGGCATAAACGCATAACGGATATTGCGGCTTGTTGAAAGTTCTTTGAACAATAAATTCTAGTTCTTATATAGGGTCGCACTATTTTGTGCTTGAATCTAAGAAAAACACACCACTTTTTGCTATGGGGATTGTTCGTAAATTTTCTACACAAAATGTGGCAAGCGCGTGCTAAAATTACGAAGAACAAGTAAGAGCAGCGCTGTCTTCGGCTATGCCGAAGGCTTCATACCTTTCATGAACATCTGCAAATTTTACTTTGACAGATTACTGCTTTTGAATACATCTGCATACATCGATAGAGGAGTTACATACTTATATAAAAAATCGCATCTAAACAATCAGAGGTATGGAAGATATACTTTATATGACACCAATCTAAGTGATTTTCACCGCTATGTGGTCAGTATGTAAACCGGTAACACAATTTATTGGGTTTAGTTTCGTACATAAAGGAGATATATGGCAAAAACTGGTATCTTAACAATCAGTGCTATAGGAGATAAAGCTTATACAGCAATGATGGGCAAAACGCTACTCGCGAGTAGCGTCTGCGTCGCAGCGCTTATACAGAAACGACGCAGCGAATTTCAATTCAGTCTGCTTTCAGATTTCATGAGAGTGGCATTATGCTTCGCCGTTGAATATTTTTATTCGTAATTTTAGCGCGTGGTTGCCACCTATATATGTAACAATGCCCAAAATGTCTGAGTATGAGTGCCAATTACAGTTTTTGGATTTAAAAAAAGCTAATAATGCCCAATGCTTGTTATGTGGTAATACGACTACTTGAAATCGTACTTTTAATATAAGGCGACATTATTTGTCATTCCATCCGGAATATGAAAAATATGAAGGTGATGAGCGCGAGCAACTTTGTGAATTTTGTTGTTGAATAAACTATGATTTTTTAAAACATTAGTTTAATGAAATGAAATTAAAAAACTTTTCATGCACGTACATATGTACTTATAAAAATTAATTTCATAATTCATTATTTGTATTTATTTATTCATTATTTTTTTATTATATTTTATTATTTTCGTTTCATGTTCATAAGACAAATTAAATATAAATTTGTAACTTTTGTACAATATAGAAAAGTGGCAACTGTTACTAAGCGCGATTCACGAATACCATGACAAAATGAGATTGTATTGGTGTGCCCATCTATGTTATATAGCATAGATTTTGACGATTTTCTCAGTAGACTTTGTATTATTATTTATAAAATATCTTACGAAATTTATCGGTTTTAGCTATTCAAATAAAGGAGTTTTACAGTAAAATCCCATATCTGAACAATCAGGTGTATGGAAGATATATGTTGTAGTCATCCGATCCTTGTTATTTTCACTGTAAGTATTCTGTTAATAATGAGTGAAAATGGTGCGAAATTTCATGTTCCTAGCTGCATAAATGGAGGAGTTATGATAAAAGACCTCATATCTGAACAATCAGTTATATGGGGGCTGCAGGTTATAGTGACCCGATCTTTGTTATTTTCGCTGTAAGTCGTCTGTTGATAATGAGTGAAAACAGCGCGAAATTTCATGGTCCTAGCTACATAAATGGATGAATTATAACGAAAAATCTCATATCTGAACAATCAGTTGTATGGGAGCTATAGGTTATAGTTACCCGATCTTTTTAATTTTCACTGTAAGTTTTCTGTTGATAATTATTGAAAACAGTGCGGAATTTCATGTTCCTAGCTATATAAATGGAGGAGTTATAACGCAAAATTTTATATCTGAACAATCAGTTGTATGGGAGCTATTTGTTATAGTGACCCGATCTTTGTAATTTTCACTGTAAGTATTCTGTTGATAATGGGTGCAAGTATGGCAAAATTTCATGTTCGTAGCTGCATAAATGGACAAGTTATAATGAAAAATCTCATATCTGAACAATCAGTTGTATGGGAGCTATATGTTATAGTAGTCCGATTCTTTCGGTTCCGACAACTGATTAATACATTATAAAAATACACCCACCTACCAAATTTGATCCGGATATCTCGAAAACTGAGAGACTAGATTGCATACAAATAGACAGACAGACGGACAGACGGACATGGCTAAATCAACTCAGCTCGACGTTCTGATCATATAAGTATACAGTTTCATGGGTCCTATCTCTTTTTGTTCTGGTACTTGCAAACATCGGACCAAAGTTATAATACCATTTCATGCTCATGAAAGGTATAAAAGCAATCCACAGCCGAGTACAATATTACCTTGGTGAAATCTGCAAGCAGACTGAATCGCTGCTTTGCTTCTGTGTACGTATACGAAATGCGACGCTGGCGTTGCTCGCCAGCAAAAATTGCCCAGCTATGGTATAAAGGAAAGTAGTCAATTTTTATACGCGGTAATCTCGAAAACTACTGAACGGATTTTGACGAGATTTTCTCTAGTATACTCTGTATCGACAGGATAGTGACCTTTTTCATTTAGAATTTTAGTATTGCCACCTGTATAAAAAACTATAAGATCCGCTCCGTTTGTTGGATTACAAAAGATGAGGTACCAAATGAAAGGGATTGGAATCTATAAAAGCACTAATAAATATTTTTTTGAAGTGGAACTTCTTTAGCGGCGGTTGGTTGGTTTGGAGTAAATTGGCAAATTCAAAGGAAATTATTATGGCAGAAACAAAAGCTTCTTGAGTGTATGGTATTAATTTAACAAAAAATTGCTAATAAAATGGTGCAACGGAAATTATTGGGGTTGAAACAAGTGCTTTTTGAGTGTATTGTATTAATTTAACAAAAAATTTCTAATAAACGTTAAAGAATAAAACTTAGAAAGATACCAATACAAGAATGATAGTAAAGGTGAGTACGTACATAGATAAGGAAAAGGATAAAGGCAAAGGTAAAAATAAAAACAAAACCAAAGATGCGTAAAGATAAAGGCAAAAATGAAGACCAAGGTAAATTTAAACACTTTACTTATATATATAAGGGCAAGGGTGAAGGGGAATATGTAGGTGAAGAAAATGATAAACATAAAAGTAACAAGTAAGAAAGTCTAAGTTCGGGCGGAGCCGAACATTAAATACCCGGCGCAATTATTAAATATATGTTTTCCACCTTTCCGAAAGCTACCGCTACACGATAAGCAGGGGTGTATAAATTTTAAGTAAATTAGCGTCCTTAAATTTCGAAATATTGCAGTTTCAAGCATTTCTGAAATATACCGTTATATGAAAAGCGGTCGTAATTTTAGTCCGATTTCAATAATTTTCAACGCTTTGCTTTTATGTGGCAAGCAC
>NW_023466570.1:0-7396 GCF_013731165.1 Rhagoletis pomonella
GTGCTTGTGAAAAGTTTGTTGAAAACAGCTAGGAAATGACAAAATTGAGGTTAATTTCATAGAAAAGTTTTATTGGCAATAACAAAACCAATAACAAAGTAAAATTTGGTAAAAAATAACAGAAAATATAAACAAACAATGGATGAGAAGTCGTTTTAAATAGTAAAGGGCAATTTGGGGAATGAAAATTGCGGTCGAAAGTTGGTAGTTTATTTTTAAGCCATAGAGGAGTAATAAAATGAATAAGAGAAATGTGTCAAAAACAATAATCGAAAGTAAAAGAAGCAAAAAAAAAACAAAGTAAATAATAAAGGGAGCTTAAAATAACCGAAAGTTTGTAATAATAAAACGCGCTCAAGAATATTTGATTATCTGTACTGTGAGCAAATTTAAATGGCTAAAAGTTCGGGGACATTTAGATAAAATCAGCTTAGTTAAGTGAACTTTTTGAAACGAACAGCAAAACTTTTTTACTCAAACATAGCAAAACTTTGCATTGATTTAAAACCACAAAGCGATTACTATTTTAGCTAAAAATATTTATGTAAGGGGAACGTACTCAGGGGAAAAGTAGTCGAGGGTGTACGGCCTAGCAATTCACCAGTCATGCAGCTCCCTACAAAGCTCTTTCTGCCTTGATACCCATATAAGCCTATAACCATATACATATGTATTCTTTCTAAAAAGGCGCTCCATAGAATCTGGGCTAAATGAGGTTGTACACAACATTGACGGTTTGAAAGGGGCTGTCAACGACGTCAGCTTGGTGGCGATAGAACAGTCACCCATTAATCTGGGTATTGAGAAATTTCTGGATTGTGTCAAAGTTCTCGCCAGAAGGATCGCCCTTTCAAATTAGCCTGGTTTTGAACATATACGATGATTTTGAAAAAAGATAAAAAAAATTAAAACTTGCTGGTTATAAGTTTTGCTCTTAGCATTAAGGGAATACGAATGATTGCTCTGAATTAGTTTTTTCTTAATTTGTTTTTATGCTTCAAATTAGATGGCTATTTCTTGTGACCACCAGTTTATAGCGACTGGGTTGTCTTATATGTAAATTAATATAAAATATAATAAACTAATCGGGGTGTTATGTATAAAATCGATAGTGTTATTTTTAATATGCCTTAAGTTTGTTCACTAGAGTGATAATGATTAATTCCCCGAAGACTTTTAATATTTCACCAAAAAAGCACATAGAACATAAATTAGATAATAAAATTAAATATAATGCAATTGAAAGAAAAATTTCACCATTTTTACTTTTTATTTTCAGGAACTTAACAAAAACACGTATGTATGTACTAAAGTGGAAAATGTGATAATAAAACAAAAAAATAAAAAATTATGTGATCGTACAAAATTTAATAAATATTTGAAGCAAAAAAGTGGGCAGCGAATGATTGGTCAAGTGATAAAAATTCGTAGAAAAAAGAGCAACGCAACAAAAAATGTTAAACAAGGCAATGCAATTTGAGTTAATTGAATTTAATATAACACGATGTTTCCAGTTATCGAATTAAAAAAAGTAGGCAGATTGTTTACAGAGAAAATTACAGAGGACAATTGATTTAAATAGAGTAGTATACATACATACGTTTGTATGAGTATTGAATTAATTAGAGGTATATTTAAAACAATAGTTTTATAAATCATATGTAGGTAGGTGGCACTCCGAAAAGTAAAAAATTCATCAATTTATTTAATGTGTAGTAGGCATAGCATTTAGTACTGAAAATTACCGGTACATTTCATTTTTTATTTTTTTTTAATTTCAAGTAAAAAAGTGGATCGCATTGAAATTTTCAGCGTGAGCAAAATAACATACAAAGCAAATACAGGCCAAAAAACGATGAATTTTCAAAATTTGGAGAAAAAAAGTTTGGGCGCTATTCTCAGATTTTCGGTTCATGAATTTTTTATTTACCAGAACATAAATTGAGCTGGTAAAACTGAGTATGAGGCATTGTTCGTATGGACAACAGCTATCAAACTTGTTATATGCGCATTTTAGGTTGTTTAAAGCAAATTTTTGTTCCACAGCGTTACCAATAACGAGAGGATGTTTATAACAAACTTTGATAGAGAGGTTAGAAAATTTGTTCACTAAATTTATATACAATCTCCGCTAAGGCGCTATTTCTTTTCAAAATCAATAGTTTTTTCCATCGGAATTATAAAACTTATTATATTTTAATACTTTCGCCAAAATATGTCGGCAAAATATTGAGATTTAGGTAAGCTAGACCAATTAGAAAATACCTCCAAAAATCGGCTTTTTTATAAACAAAATAAGGTTTTAAAAATATTTTTTCCAATGATATAAAAGTTTAACATAGAAAAGTTTAAGAGCTGGTCTGCATAAAAATATTTAAAAATTTTATCTGCCGAATCAAAATAATGAATTAAAATTTTAAAGTGTTAGTACCAAAAAAAACGGAGTTACATGCCACTTTTTAGTCCTACCTGTTTTTGATACTCTTTTCAAAATTTTTTTTTGCTTCTCCGGGAAAATAAAAAATTTGTTGGTTACGGCCTTTGTGAATTAACTTTTAATAGTTTTAATTTAATATATAATTCCATCTATAACCGAGATCAGATAAATAAAAGTTTTAAAGTTTGTACAAATTTCACAAAAGTTATTCAAACTTAAAAAAATTGTTATCAAAATTTCAAACTTTTTAATGAGAATTATTAGAAAATGTTCGGGTATGCAGTTTCGTAATCCATTCAATTTTAGTCGAAGAGCAAGTTTCAAGTTAAATTAAAAAAGTAAAAAATATCAAACTTCAAAAAATGTTGCTCAAAATTTAAAACTATTTGATCAGAATCTTTAGAAAGTTTTCAGGAACGCAGTTTTGAAGCCCACTCAATTTTGGTCTAATAAAATGCAAGTTTCAAGTCGCAACGGTAATTGATTTTTTTTTTTAATTTTTTGTGGGGGGTGCCAGTTTTAAGTTAAATTCCAAAAAAAAAAATAATCCAACTTCAAAAATTGTTGTATCTAAAACTTTTTTATTAGAATCTTAGGAAAGTTTTCGGGTATGCAGATTTGAAGCCCATTCAATTTTAATCTAACAATTGGATTTTTTTTTTGGAGGGTGTTGCTCACAAAAAAAGACCTTTAACGCGCGTTGTAGAAAGAAAATGCGCATTACCGTAAAAGCAGTGTGTGGGTGTATCAATTATGAGCATTACATACCCTATTTCGTCAGAAATCCCTTTTAAATATAAACCATGGAGCTTTCTCTTAATGAACACTTACTTAATTAGCATCAGTTTAGTTTTCCAAATATCCAATTGCTCATTAACGCATTCGCTAATGGTTTGATTTAATTCGAATGCCTTTCATCAATTACCAAGAATTGTCTACACTAAATGGTAAGAAAAACAGAATTCACGAAATGATCAAATGTGAGTCACAGCTACAGTAAATAGTAAATGAAATTAATTGACCAGAAACGCGTCACTCATACGCCCCGGTCATCCACTGGTATTTGACGCAATACTCGTAGATTACGAGGAGCAACGAAACGAAAAATAAGCAACAAAAACGCGACAGCGATTTAACAATGTGGCAGTGAAAGGCCAATGAAAGCTATAGCGCCGCGGGAAATGTGATTGAAAGTGTGATAACGAATTATTGAAGTGATTGCATAAGCACAACAACAACTGCCACTACGAGTATACACACATACATACATATATGTATGTATTATTAAATGAAGCTAATTTGTTAAGGGGTGAGAAGAGTAAAAATAACACTACAAATATAAAAAAAATCTAATCAAACAAAAACACCTTGAACAATAACAAAATAAAATCGCTTGTCTAGTGCCACCCAACAGCAACAACAACAACAACAATTGACAGCATGACGGAGAACAAGGACAAACACGCAACTGGCAGTGGCAGCGGCGGTGGCGGCGGCACTGAAATCGCAGGCACCAACAACAACAATAGCAATGTACAAGGCCAAAGCACCACCGCCAGCTACGCCGTTGGCAGCAAGCCGAAGGATAAGAAAAATGACAACGACACGATAGTCGCGCTGGCGAATACGCAACATGAACGGGAGAAGGATAAAGAACCGCATGACAGGTGAGTGAGATAATGCGTGAGAGACACATACAGACAGAAATATCAATGACAAATATATAAGTACATACATACTTGATAAGAAGTGTATATAGTAAATCTAAAAACAAGTATGCACAAAGCGACATAAATGTCGGCATGAACAAGGGAGATGTTTTGTGTACACGCATACATACCTATGTATAAACATAAACTTATAAAGGAGTGATTGTAGGCATGACGCTTGGCTTGGCACGTTTTGTGTGAACTCAAATGAGGGAAATTATTATATTACTTGTTTCTCTTGTTTTTTTTTGTGTGTGAAAGAAGACTAGAGGGTGAATGAAAAGTTGTGTGTGCAGCTGTTAAATAAGACAAATGGTTGTCAAGTAAAGCCAAGCGATGTGTTTTAATAAACTGGGACGCGCGAAATGAATTGCGTTTTTGTTTTTGAACATTTGTGCACAAATACATACAAATGCGCGTAACGGTGTAAAAATGCTAGATTTTCTTTAATTTCATTTATTTTTCACCTTTCTTTAGCTCGGAAAGAAAATTATATAAAAATTTATTTTATGTGCCCAGCTTTAGCTAAATGGATTAACCTTGCTTGACATCGAGCATTGCTAGGATAAGTAAATAAATAAACAAAGGCAAGGGCACAAGCGAACTCAAATAGATAGATAAAATAGATAAATGCTGAAATGTAAATATGTAATAAACTGAAAAGTGTCTACGAATGCTTTTGTAAATATTTATTGTATATATACACATCCACAGCACCTATATAGATGGCTAGCGAAGCGCTTAAATGTGTACGCACATATCCTTGTGTTTAGCTGGTTAAGTTGGGTGACATTTTAACCCGTTTTGGCTAATTTTCTTTTGTCTATTTAATGTTTTTATTTTTTTTTATACAAGTTTTTATAAAAGTTTAGTACATTACATAAAATTTCGGACAAAAATTATGAAAGTTCAAGAAACTTTAAAAAAGAAAGCCAAAGTTTTTAAAATTTCTATTCAGAATTTTTAGAAAAAGTTTAGGTGTTGAGTTTTAATAATTTTTTTGGCTGACGGTGTTGTGCATATTCTTCCATATAAAAGAAATTGTCGAGCATACTTTATGTCACTTAACTTAATTAGCTGTACGCTTGTGGTCAGCTATACTCAGTAATACTCATAAAAATCAGAATTCCACATTTTGTTCAAAATTTAAAAAAATTCTTCAACTTTTAATTAACAATTTTCGGTTTTTAATAAAATATTTAGAAAAATGTAGGATATAAAGTTTTGTATAATAAAGTGGAAGTGGAACTGAAAGAACGCATTTCCGAATAAAGGTACTTATGCAATTCTTGTGTGCAACATCGTTAACTATCTGTAAATTTTGATACCTTTCCCTTGCTATCCCCTAACAATCGATACATTTCTGTATGTTTAACTTCGATAAGTAACAATGAATTCCGATAGCTATTTGTATTTAACAGTCGAAAACTATCACTACCTTTTGATAAAAAGTGATAACTTTCTTTACCTATCGATAAACTTCGTCTATAAGTTTCTATGCATTTTGATATACATCGATAACTCGTTAAACTTCTTTAAATTCTTATAATGCGATAAACTTACATTCTGACAGCTTTCCATAAATTTTGATAATTCGGTAAATTTCGATAAGGAAATGCATTTAAATAATTTGATTAATTTTTTTGACCACACGCATTTTGATAACTCGATACATTTTGATAATGCGATACATTTTGATAACTCGATACATTTTCATAACTATTTATAAATTTTGGTAAAATTATAAATTTTTATAACTTAATATATTTCGATAGCTCGATAACTTTCGATAATTCAATAGACTTCTACAACTCGATAAATTGTGATGTCCCAATAAATATCGATAACTAAGTAAATAAGATGCGATAGCCATAAATTTTGAAAATTTCATAAATTTCTATAACTAAATATTTTATCAACTAAATTTTATTTTAACAACTAAATTTATTTCGGCAGCTCGATTAGTTTTGATAACTAAATGCATTTCGATATGCATAGATTTATCGTATCTATGATCGTTTTATAGACTAGTACGATTTCATTTAACTTATCAATTAAATTGCTAAATTGGTGTTAACCCTCGTCAAAAATATTTTCGAAAGAGATACAGCTTTCGTAAAGCTTCTCTCGTTTATACCGAAATTAAAATATTTTATTTAATTGCTTCATTTAATTAATTTAGATTTTCTAAACAGGTGGCAGCTCCCCTTAAAAATATTTTTGAAATAAAGCACTCCCACACCACTACTCTTCTTAAATTATTCCATTTAAGTTATTAATTAAATTGGTTTTAACTTTTTGGACATGTGGCCACCATCTTAAAAAATATTTTCGAAATAAGCGGTTTTAACCCCATTCGTTTGACGCCCACAATGCTGCGTTACTCTATTCAACTTATTAGTTAATAGTTTTTTGGCGGGTCCCAGCTCCAGCGTGAACCTCTGCACCGGGAACCATTCTCCAAGCTGAAATATGTTATAATCATTGCTTCATTTTTATAATCCTACTCCTGATTTAACAAGAAAATTTAAATTAAAGGTCTTGCTCAACGGTAGCCACCTCCCAATAAATGCTTGGCAACGATTGAGTGGTTGCCTCTTAGATTTGCAAATTTTGCAGCTTTGGTCTATACTTTCTAAAAATATGGAGGAATTTATAAATTTCGTGGAACTATATTTAATTTTTCATTCAAATATACCAGTTTTTAGGCATTACAACGCACACAATAAAGATTCAATTAGAGTATGAAAATACATAGCATGCGCCAAAGAGCTACACAAATATTTTCTTTTAAATTACATTTGTACTCTGATTATAAATTTAATATAGTTAATGAAATCATTCAATTAATATGCATATTTTAAGTTTAATTTGTGTGAATATCTGTTCAACATATGGCTGCAAAAAAATGTTGAAACGAAAACAAAAAAATTCAAATATATGCAGTGATTTTATTTATAAACCGCAGAAAAACCTATTACTTAAGGTGTGTTAAAAACAAGAATAATTGTAAACAAGCGGATATGAATTTAAATGGAAACGCATACAATGACAGCAGAAAAAATTGCAACTAATTAAAGCGAAAAATGTGTTTGTACTTTAAAATTCTGAATCGTAGTTTTTGATGGAAACCGAAGAAGGTTTGCAAGACTAAAATAAAAAAAAAATAGTCCAATTAAAATATCGTTATAGCCGTAATCCTTATTAGATATGCAAATTCTCAATTGTTCTTTTGAATATTTGCTGCATA
>NW_023466571.1:0-5504 GCF_013731165.1 Rhagoletis pomonella
CGTAGCACACGATTACGAATGACTCACTGGCGCCGAGCCGTTAAAGAACTTTTCTCATCAAAAAATTCTTTGTCGTTAAACGGATAAACGAATTATACTAAAGCCAGCTTCTCGACATAAGCTAATTTGTAAATTTTTTATTATATGTATGTATATCAAGAACTGGGATCATAGCACAGAAATCAAAAGGTCTTTTGTTGATAAATTTTCAAGATTGAAAATGCTATTGACAAGTGTTTACAAATTGAAATTTCATAGCTGAAACACAATGCCGGCGAACGGCGAACTCACCACAGCGAAATTCGCGCTGTCAAAATTAGAACGCCCGCAAGTATATTAAACAAAGCCAAAGCGAAATGCGAAGTTCGCTGTACGGCGTTTCGTGGCGATAGATTTATTTCTATCGCCCTGCTGGACGATTGCAACTGTACGTGCCAAAGATGGCCGTATTTCTTTTTTGCTTTCAAAGTTTTAGAAGAAAACCACAGGAATTATTTGTGTTGTTTGAAAAATTGGTTGTGGATTCGTTAAATCTGGCTTAAAATAAAATAATTTATAGTACTTTGTCTTTGTTTTTTATCTATATTTGTTATCATTTCTCCATTTCTAAATATGGTTTAGTTTCACCCAAATTATAAAGGTGGCTAAATCGTATCAGCTATTTTCGCTACCGCTCTAATTCTGTTTAAGTAGGCGAAATAGCTGGCCGGGCGGTGAAGGACAGCGTCGCCGAATTCGGCGAAGTTTGCTGTTCGTCGGTATTGTGTGTTCAAGCATCATATGGAAATTATAAATTTTGTATATTGAAAAATTGTTTCTATCATATATGGGCATTCCATGGTGGCGCACGTGACAGTCGTACGATTTCAATGTGATACAAAAAAGGAATACCATTTGTTTTCTTTAACTTTTTTGGGCCATTGTATAGCAAATAATTAGCTCTATATTTAACCGAAAAATGAAATCAATCGATCTGCTTGGTCCTGAAATATATGTATTTAAAGATCGTTACGTGACAAAAAATGGAAGTTGATTTTTTTTTTCTTACAAAATCGCAAAACTCGGCAAATTGTGGATGGCTATTTTCATGAAACTTATTTGAATATGATTTGGAGCAATTCTAGTTGTTTTTAGAGTTTTTTGAATTAATGCAAATTGTTTCAATTATCTTTTACAACCCCAAGTGTGAAACGTGACGTGACGTGGCGTCACGTGACATAAATTTCCATCGTTATATTTTTGTTAATATTGCTTTTAAATGAATTTTCAACGCAAATAAAACATGTATTTTATGTAGAATATACTTAATATTTTGACTTCAGCGCCAATTCAGGGTCAATTTATTAGGAATCTGTGATTTATTATGTTTCAACCACATACGCCAAATTCGAACCAAATCGGACCATAAATACGGTTTTTCGAAATATCTCGACCTTGGCACCACCTAGGAAGACCATCTTATGCAAACATGATTCTACTTACATAGCCAGCATATATTTTAAAACGCAAACAAATCGGCACGTAAAGACGTTAGATATAAAACTTTTATGTTTTTTGTCGTGGTGGACCTTCCGCTGGAAACACACATATGTAATATCCTATATTGGCAGTAAGAGCTAGAACCGTCCGAAAACATTACAGTATAGATATATCAATAAACACGTACGAAAGAAAAGGAACACATACGTTTATAAATAAACATGTACACAACACAAAAACGGCACTCTCGTACACAATACACTCACAAAAACGGTACTAGACTGTCTCGCTTTGATTTCGGAATGCTTACACACTGAGAAGTTAGTTTACTGCCAATATAGAAGTATTACATATATGGTTTCTATCAAGGCACATTGAACAGGTAGTACCTATCAGCATAGCAGCTGATCTGATTTTTTTCAAACTATTTGGTCTCGAAAATGTCAAATATTTTTAATTTATGCTCACAAAAATCATGAATTTTTAAAATTTCATTGCATGTGGAACCTTTTTCCATACAGAACAAGCGATTGAATAGCAGCTTTTGGAACGCTCGCTCAACTCAGCAGCACAACCGCTGATGACTGGGTCTTGCAAAGGATGGAGCAGTGCTTCGAGAACCAAACAAATTTACTAAGAAAGAAAGTCGTAACAATTTTCATTTTTTCCAATTTCAATCAAATCAAAAAAAAAAAATTTTTAGAACTAGCGGTACCCCGGTGTGCTTCTCTACACGAAATATTGAGAAATATTGAAAAAATGATTGAAAAATCCTGGAATTTTTCTATATGAAATTTTTTTTGTTTACTATATTGCAGCCATGTTTATACTTGACTTAATTTATCCGAAGAAAAAATAAATACAGCACATCATAGCAAACAATTTTCCACTATTTTTTCGATTTTTCATGTATCTGCTGTTGTACCATATACGTGGTTCATGTGATAGTCATAAACTGTCATATATCATGAACCGATGGACCGAATTCGGGCACACTTCACATAACCCATCTGCATGATAGTCCGAATATACCGTTTGGTAGAATTCGTGCACTTAGTTTTTATATAAGATGGGAGGTGCCAGCCCCCTTTTCCAATACCGTACATTTTTCTCCATGAGTATGGAATTATTTCATATGTCTCTATACCAATTTCCAGTAATCTACCACAAATATTTCAAAAGATATACCAGATGAAAATTTTTGTTAGTATGGGTGGCGCCACGCCCCCTTTTCCGAATTCCGGGAAAGTTAACACAAACCATCTGCATAATAGCCCGACTATGCCGTATAAATTTGGTTGAAATCTTGCACTTATTTTTATACCCGAGCGCACTTGTGCACAAGGGTATATTAATTTTGTTCACATAACGGTTGTTTGTAACAGCCAAAACGAATCGAGATAGATATAGACTTATGTATACATAAATGTTCAGAATGAATAGAGAAATCGATTAAGCCATGTCTGTCTGTCCGTCCGTCTGTCCGTCCGGCCGTGTACACGATAACTCGAGCAAAAATTGAGATATCTCAACGAAATTTGGTATGTATTTTTCCCTTAATCCAAGGTAGGTTAGTAGGTAATTTCCAGAAATACGAAAACTGCGATATTTAGTAACTACTGAATATAATTCACTCAAAATTGATATTTACAATAACTTTCAGACGAAAAATAATAATATTATAAATTTTTGGAAAATGGGCGTAGCTACGCCCACTTGTGGTTACATGTGTATATCTTGGTAACCGCTGCACCAATTTCTTGCAAACTTGGCACAGTTGTTGGCCTTGGTACAGCATACTAAATGGCCGAAAATTTAAAAAATCGGACAATAACCACGCCCACATCCCATATAACGGTAATTTAGAGAAATACAAAATCTTAGATAAATCAGTAAATATTAGAGCTAATTTATTCAAAATTGATGCTTGCAACAATTCTTTACCAAGAAATACGCTTATGGTAAAATTTTGGAAAATGGGCGTAGCACCGCCCATTTATGATCACATATATGTATATCGGTAACCGTTCTACCAATTTGTACCAACCTCGGGATGGTTATTGTGCTTGCCACATAAAAGCAAAACTTTGAAAATTATTGAAATCGGACTAAAATTACGGCCGCTTTTCATATAACGGTAAATTTCAGAAATGCTTGAAACTGCAATATTTCGAACTTTAAGGACGCTAATTTACTCAAAATTGATACACCCGGCTTACCATCTGGCGGTGGCTTTCGGAAAGGTGAAAAAACATATATTTAGTACTTGCGCCGGGTATTTAATGTTCGGCTCCACCCGAACTTAGACTTTCTTACTTGTTTATATATAAGATGGGAGGGGCCACGCCCACTTTTCCAATACCGCCCATTTTTCTCCATGAGTATGGAATTATTTGATATACCTCTATACCAATTTCCAGTGCTCTACCACAAATATTTCAAGAGATATACAATATAAAAATTTTAGTTAGTATGGGAGGTTGCACACCCCCTTTTACGAATTCGGGCAAACTTCACATAAACCATCTGCATGATAGCCTGAATATGCCGTATAAATTTGTCTGAATTCGGTGAAGCCGTTCTCAAGTTATAAGCTCACACCAAAAACGTGTACTTATTTTTATACATAAGACACATATGCCACGCCCCCATTTCCAAATTTGGGTAAATTCCACATAAAATATCTGCATGATGGCTCGAATATGCTATATAAATTTGGTTGAATTCGGTGAAGCCGTTCTCAAGTTATAAGCTAACTCACTAATTTGTATATATAAAATAGAGGCGCCACGCCCCCTTTTCCGAATTCAAGCAAACTTCACGTAAACCATCTCCATGTTAGCCCGATTATGTCGCATAAATTTGGTTGAATTCGGTGAAGCCGTTCTCAAATTATATGGTCACACCAAAAACGTTCACTTATTTTTATATTTTAGTTAGTATGGGTGGTGCCACGCCCCCTTTTCCGAATTCGGGCAAACTTCGCATAAACCATCTGCATGATAGATCGAATATGCCACATAAATTTGGTTGAATTCGGTGAAGCCGTTCTCAAGTTATGAGGTCACACCAAAAACGTGCACTTATTTTTATATATAAAATTTCGTCGACAAAGCAAAAAATAAAACTATTTTTTAAAAGAATAAAAACAAAAATGACTTGCGCATTTGGAAGCTGCAAAAATACAAAATACCACAGCAAGGAAGGCGGTACAAAATTTTTATAATTTCCACGGCTTCCTTTTGTGAGACAAAAACGGCTTGAGCCCCCCGCGGCGTGAGCAAGGAAAGCCTTCAAAAATATCTGTATATATGTTCTCTACATTGATGGTGACAAGTTAAGAAGTCCAAATTTTTGTTTAATTTATTGTACAATTCAAATGTAACTCTCGAAGAAATGACTGTAAAACGTTTTTTCAATTGGATATTTAAATCTAAAGTTAAAAGAGAACAAAATTAAATAAGAAAATAAAAAGATGAGAAAAATAACGTCTGAATTTATTAAATAAAAACATTTAATAATGTGAACGCAACATACATACAAGTAGAGTAATTTTTAGTTTTGGGGTAGGGTCGAGAAATACTGTACACGTAAGCACATATGCCATTATCCGTTGCATTTCGAGGTAAAATTACATTCTTTGTATGTACATTAGACTGCATCACTCCCCATACAATATATAGATTGGTATAAGAAAAACTTGAATAACTGAACCTAAACTCTTCCGATTTAGACTTAAGAGGTGTCACTGGAAAGGTATTTTCTCACCCTTTTCATTTATTTGCTAATAAACTTATTCAAAGGATGGAAGAGAAAGGTAGGAGAAACGAACCTCATTCAAAGTTGAATTAAGATTTTTGGTATTCGAAAAAAAAGATGGACACGAATCACGCTTTTTTTGGCCAGAAATAAAAACGGTGTGAAAATACCTTTCTACTGAGAACCCATAAGTCTAAATCAGAACATTTTTGGTCCAGTTATTCAAGTTTTTCGTAAATCAATCTTTGAAAAAAGTAAAAAAAAAA
>NW_023466571.1:5604-7396 GCF_013731165.1 Rhagoletis pomonella
CGGTCCAGCTCACTTAGATCTTAATATTTTTACGAAATATTTTGGTGGACGTCTTAAAATATAATAAATTTAGTAATCCCGGCGGAAAAACCGCAACTTTTTTTGGTGATGCAGTCTAATGTACATATTTTCAATACATATGTACTTATATCCTGTACTACATAGACTTGTTTGGTTTCATCTAAGAAGACTAAAATATTTTCACCAATTTACTGTGAAATAAATGCCCATCTCGAAATTCCTAATTCATTTTTAAATATTAACAATATGGTAACGCTGCTAGCATGAACAAATTATGAAGCTTCAAAAATCTCAGTATCCGTTAAAAAGTTGTTTATTGAAACTACCATGGTGGAATAAAACCAGGTGACTCAATAAGAGCGAGATGGAAGATTTTACAATACCTTATTGGAAGTGTTCGCCCCTTATATTTTTTTTAAAGGGTAAAGGCCGGAAATATTAAAAAGAATTACCCTTTTTGACTACAAAATGGGTAATAATTTGAAGGTGTTTATTTAATTCATATACATACATAATATTAAAAATTACTTTTGAAATATCCCTATTTGAAAAATATTTTAACTAAATTTAAATTTAAATTAACTAAGCATAATTCGTTATTTTTTATTCAAATTAGATATGTAGAAGCTAAACAATTTTGTGGATTACGCTTGTATTTAGTATTGAAATACAAACACTAACAATAACAAAGAGCTTTAAGGATTTACAGCCAATGTAATAAATAATAATTAGAAACTTACATAAAGATTTTGACGCTAATAAGATTAATGTGATGTACTTCATCCACGGAATAGTTCTCACAAAGAGAAGCATTCAAGAACGTAGATCCTGAACACCACCCAGATTGAGAAGTGTCTATATCATTCTAGATGAAAGGTCCAACTACGGTTTCAAAACATCATGTTAATGCCGCACAAACTGATATTTTTACGCAGAAAAATATGCTAAAATGGGGAAATTAGTAAAAAAGATTTTGCACATATAATACTTCAAGGACTCACCGACAAATGCATACAAAAATCTTAATAAAAATAGCCAATGCAGTAACCAATTAAAAGTGACAGTTAATGCCGTACAACTTGATGTATTGAGGCAAAAACACTTCAAAATATGTGAAATTAGTAAAAAAGATTTTTTATGAAGAGATCAAATTAGATACACGAAATCAGCAACGTAAATACAAAAACGCAACACGTGATATTAATGGTTATAACTAAGGTTTAAACAAATAAATTTAAATAGGTATATATGGGAGGTTTATAAAGATTAATCGATTATACCTTTGCATTTCAAACGCTTATTTAAATAATTTATCCTGCACTTAAAAATAATTTTTTCACATTTATTGGAAGATCTATTTCATGGCTGTGGGATAATAAATTTTCGGAGAAGTTGGTAGTGCAAGAAATTACTTCGCCATTAAATATTTCAAATATCCAACTTATTCAGCCTAAATGTTAAATTATTTTCAAAGTAATATGTTTTCAATTTGAAAGTTAATTGTATGAATGATTGTAAGAAATGTACGTTTGCATACGTTTGACTGTAGCTGAGTTTCCAAAGGTACTAGCTGTTATTGGTTAGATTCCAGAAGATGTTATAATGTTAACACAAAGTTTTGTTTTGTATTACCAAGCTATGAAAAAAACATATGCGAAGTGCAGAATGGAAGCGTATTTGAACTAAAAAGCCGCCAAAAGCATATCTATGTAAAGTAAACAAGCCCCCTTTCGATAGTTCCGAACTACATACATAGTTCTAAATTCGACAG
>NW_023466572.1:0-7395 GCF_013731165.1 Rhagoletis pomonella
AAAAAATATATTTTTTTGTTTAAGTCAACCCGCGTTGACATAACTGGCGCCTGACCGGGGACCGCCACGCGTCGAACGTAGTAAGCCTGAAAACTAAAAAGTAAGGCCGCGAAAATCGAAAATCGAAAAATTAGCAACTACGAATAGACAAGGAACCGGGAAACTACTGCGTCCAGGAGCTTGAGTACGTGAGGAAAAAGAGAACTCCATAAACGTGAACAACACCGAATCCAGCGTGGCGATGATAGTGATGTAAGAAAAATTTGCAAAAAATAAAATTGTTAAAGAAAAATTTAAATCGAAAAGAAAATTGCAAAAAAAAAAATTGTCATAGAAAAAAAAGGTAAAGAAAAATTGAGAAAAGAAAATTGTGAAAAACTAAGAAGATAAAAATTGTGAAAAATCAAGAAAATAAAAAAATTGATAGTGATGTACGTAAGAAAAATTTGCAAAAAATAAAATTGTTAAAGAAAAATTTAAATCGAAAACAAAATTGCAAAAAAAAATTGTCATAGAAAAAAAAGGTAAAGAAAAATTGAGAAAAGAAAATTGTGAAAAATTAAGAAGATAAAAATTGTGAAAAATCAAGAAAATAAAAAATCGATAGTGATGTAAGAAAAATTTGCAAAAAATAAAATTGTTAAAGAAAAATTTGAATCGAAAGGAAATTGCAAAAACAAAATTGTCATAGGAAAAAAAAGGGTAAAGAAAAATTGAGAAAAGAAAATTGTGAGAAATTAGGAAAATAAAAATTGTGAAAAATCAAGAAAATAAAAAATTGTGAAAAATAAGTCATAGGAAAAAAGAGAAAAATTTTTTTTTTAGTCGTCCATACGAAGAAAGTCAAATAGAAAAGAAATTTGCTAAAAATCAAGAAAAGAAAAATTGCGGAAAGTTAAAGAAAATTGTGAAAAGTTAACCATAAGAAAAAAGGAAAAAAGGAAAAAGTTTAGTCGCTAATGCGAAAATAAAAGTTAAATCGGAAAAAAAATTTTTTGTGAAAATTTAGGCATAAGAAAAAGGAAAAAAGGATTTTTTTTTTTTTTTGTTTTTTTGTTTTTTTGTCGTCCATACAAAAAAGGGTTAAAGCGAAAAGAAAATTGTGAAGGTTAATCATAAAAAAGGAAGAAAGAAAAAAATTGTTTGTCGCTCTCGCTTGAGTCAAATAAAAAAGAAAAATTGTGAAAGGTTTAAAGAAATTTCGAGAAGCTAATTATAAAAAGGAAAAAGAGAGAAGTCTTCCTGATTAAAGTAACAGAACAAGAGTAAGTAATTTCCACTTTATATATTAACAGAGAAGAAATGCCAACTACTTCTGCAGAGGAATTGGTGGAGCGGATTAACCAGATGCGACTTGAGTACGCAGGTGGATCCGATCCCCCGGACCCTGCAAACCCTCCTGCTCCTAACCCTACCATAATAGAGTCCGTGGTCCGAGAGGTGCTTGAGCGGATAAACGCACCAAGCATCGGGGACTTCAGAGACATGGAATCCAATGTTATTCTAAATAGGGCTAACATGAATGATCTGGACAGAATACCGGACATGGTCAAATGCCTACGCGAATTCTCCGGTAAACCTGGGGAGTTCAGTTCATGGCGAAAGAGCGTCGACAGGATCCTTAAAGCATACGAAGCCTTAAAGGACACTCCCAAAAATTTTTCCATTCTGCACACCATAAGGCACAAAATTGTCGGCGACGCCGACACTGCCCTCGAATCTTACAGCACCCCACTCGAATGGAATCAAATCCGGAAGTGCTTGATGATGCACTATTCCGATAAGAGAGACATCGGTACCCTCGAGTACCAGATGACGACGTTGGCCCAACGTCATGATGATATTTCTACCTTCTACCAAAAGGTTTACCAGCACTTGTCGCTGATCCTGGACAAGATTGCATGTCTCGACCTTGGCGAAGAAGCAATAAGGACGATGACAAACTCGTATAGGGAGAAAGCTCTCGATACCTTCATACGCGGGCTGAACGGTGATTTACCTCGCCTTCTCAGCATCCGCGAGCCCACCACTTTGCCACAGGCTCTCAACCTGTGCCAAAAATTAGATAACATGTCCTTCCGCATGAATCATGCGCACACCGTAAATAAATCCCTTAATCAACTACCTCCACGACCTCCCCGATATAACATAAATAATAACAGACCTTTTTACCCTGATCTAACTAACGCGAATAATAATAGACCCTTTTACCCCGAACTTACTTATTCGGTGCCCGTACCGCGGAACTATAACAACAACAATAACGTAAGAAATTACAATAACTATAGAACGACCAACATGAATCCTCGAGGACAACCAAATCGAGGGAACTTTAACAATCGCCCAAATAATAATTTCCAACAACAATACAACAACCAGCCCAACCTACCACAACAACAATACAATTCGGGTTTTAACAACCGGCCCAACCTACCACCAAAGCCACCAGTCCCAATGGAGGTAGACCCCTCCCTGCACTCTAGGCAGGTTAACTACCAAAATAGACCCAACACCGGCTATAATACCCAATCCCAGCCCCAGAAACGCCCACTTTCCTCACAGCACACTCGCCCTCCCAACAAAATGCAGCGTAATTTTCACGCAAATGCAGGGCCACTAAATACGAATGATTACCAAGCAGATCCGGACCCGAACCAGATCTACGATACTTATCCCCAAGACGACTACTATGGAACGGCTCAACACGTAAATGGGACTGCAGGGGGACAAATTAATTTCACTTCCGAAGAGCAAAACCAAACTGAACCCGACCTTATTAATTTTTTAGATTAACGCCGTCCTCGCTCCCTTACTACGAATTCGTGACAAGGCGCGGGGACACAGTGGATTTCCTGATAGACACAGGATCCAACAAAAACTACATACAATCAACTAGGATAAGAAATCCATTGCCAAACAAACCATTCAAGGTGGAATCAGTGGCAGGCACTATAGGGATAACCCATCACACATTTATAGACTTCTTCGGACCCAACGTGGAAAAAATTAAATTCTTTATCCTGCCACCCCTAAACTCATTCCATGGAATCATCGGTAATGACACTCTGAGAAAGCTTAAGGCCATAATAGACACCGAGAAAAGCACGATGACCATTTTTCCGGGAGTCATCATCCCTCTAAAACAACGAGTATCTCAACAAGTTAACACCGTCAATGTAAACACTCCGCACCTCTCTGCAGAACAACAACTGAAGATAAGGAACATCATTACGAAGTGCCCTAATTTATTTTCTGACCCCGATGAGAAACTCACTTATACTACCCTAGTAAAGGGCGAGATCCGCACTACTAGCGACACGCCTGTCTACTCTAAGCCCTACCCTTATCCAATGGCACTTAAGGAAGAAATTGAACGTCAAATAGAAGAGCTTCTTGACAACGGAATAATTAGGAAATCTAAATCCCCATACAACTCACCCGTGTGGATAGTTAATAAAAAACCGGATGCATCCGGTGAAGAAAAATATCGTATGGTTATCGACTACCGTAAACTTAACTCGGTGACCATCCCAGACAAATACCCCATTCCTGAAATTAATGAAGTCCTGTCGAACCTTGGGAACAATAGACTATTTACAGTAATAGATTTAAAAAGCGGATTTCACCAAATACCACTACACGAATCAGACGTAGAAAAAACCGCATTCTCCGTTAATAACGGAAAATATGAATTCCTCAGACTGCCATTCGGTCTGAAGAATGCCCCAGCAACATTTCAGAGAGCTCTAGACGATATCCTTAGGCAGCACATAGGAGTGCGATGTTATGTTTACATCGATGATGTAATAATTTTTGGAAAAAACGAAGAAGAGCACTTAGAAAATCTGGAACTGGTTTTCAAAACCTTAGAAAGCGCTAATATGAAAGTGCAATTAAATAAATGCGAATTCGCCAAACAAGAGGTAGAATTCTTAGGATATGTCGTCAGCTCAGAAGGAATTAAAACCAACCCTAAAAAGGTGGAAGCTGTTGCGAATTTCCCCATTCCCCGAAATCTGAAGGAGCTAAGATCCTTCTTGGGCATGTCGGGTTATTACAGAAGATTTATTAGAGATTATGCGAAAATAGCTAAGCCTCTAACAGCACTCCTTAGGGGAGATGCCGGTAACGTCTCAAAACGAAACTCCAGAAAAATAGATATTCAGTTGAACGAAGAGGCGGTAGAGGCGTTTAACAAAATTAAAAGCACGTTGATTTCAAGAGACATAGTCCTAGCCCACCCAAATTTCGAAAAAGAATTTGAACTTACCACAGATGCTTCTGACTTTGCTATAGGAGCGGTTCTGTCGCAGGGCGACCGCCCCATAACCTTCATTTCACGGACACTTAACAAAACGGAAGAGAACTACGCCACCAACGAAAAAGAAATGCTTTCTATAATCTGGTCCCTAAACACGCTAAGAAGCTATCTGTACGGATCTAAAAAAGTAAAAATATTCACCGACCACCAACCACTAACGTACGCCCTTAGCCATAAAAACGCAAACAGTAAAATGAAACGGTGGAAAGCAATACTAGAAGAATATAACCATGAATTGGTTTATAAGCCGGGAAAATCAAATGTAGTGGCAGACGCACTGTCAAGAATACCGAACGAAATCAATTCACTTACTCCTACCATCCATAGCGATGATAGCTCCAATCATAACCTCATTCCATGCACGGAGGTGCCTGTGAATGTCTTTAAAAATCAAATTTTTCTCAAAGAAGCAGAAACAGCATCCTATCAATTCAAAATCGTCTTCCCAACCGTTCATCGACATATAATCGAGGAACCACAATTTAACGAACAGAACCTAACAGAACTACTAAAAAGATATTTGAATCCTTCGGTGATTAATGGAATTTGCACGAGCGAAAGAACAATGGGAAAAATCCAAATCATCTACCCACGACATTTTAGCAACTACAAGTGCAGATACACCCAGAAAATTGTAGACGACATCAGCAGCGAACAGGAACAGGAAGAAGTTATCCTAAGGGAACACCTGAGAGCGCACAGGAGCGCAAGGGAGAATAAAATCCAGATCCTCGAAAAAAACTACTTCCCAGGAATGATAAATAAAATTAAACGACTCATTACCAACTGCACGGTGTGCAAAGAAAATAAATACGAGAGACACCCTAATAAGCCAAAACTAGCAGCAACTCCACTGCCGACTTTTCCGGGACATACAGTACACATAGATATTTTTTTAACAGAAGGCAAAAGGGTCATGACCGCTTTGGATAAATTCACAAAGTACGCGGTAACAAAGATGCTGAATAGCAGAGCCATAGAAGACGTTAGGAGACCCCTAAGGGACATTTTGTTTAACTTCGGCGTCCCAAGGATAGTGGTAATCGATAACGAGCCATCACTCAACTCCAACTCTATTATGTTCATGATGAAGGACGAATTGGGAATCGAAGTCTACACTACACCACCATACAGAAGTCAAGCAAACGGACAAGTGGAGAGATTCCACTCCACATTGACGGAGATAATGCGCTGCATCAAAGAAAACGGCGGACATAGAAACTTCGAAGAGCTTCTGGAAAGAGCGGTTTCGGAATATAACCACACCATCCATACAGTCACAGGAAAGAGACCGGTAGACTTGTTTTTTTTTCCAGGAACGTGACGTTCACTCCAGAGGACATAGAAAGGACACGACAAAACAACTTACAAAAACTTGCTGAAAAACAACGAAAGGACATCGAGCTCCACAACAAAAGTAAACACGAAATTAAGACATACTTACCAGGACAGATAATTTACGTTAAGAAAAATAGAAGATTAGGTACTAAACTAAGCAAACCATATACTAAGGAAATAGTTAGGGAAGATAGGAATAGTACAGTTATAACAGAGAAAGGACAGGTCATACACAAGAGCAGAATACGAAACTAACGCTTTTTGACATATCTCATTTCAGACTGTTACTGGTGCGACTGTGCCTCGCCGAGGTAAGGATACTTGACTATTCTAACGCGCAACTAGTTACGATAGAAAGAGGGACAGCCAAACTACAAACTGGAACATTTAGAATAATACATGAAATTGACATAGACAAATACAACTACATCCTGGAAGACATCGAATCCAGGGCACATATGGAAGAGCTCTCCAAGAATCCAAATTACCCATTCATATCCCTCCTTATATCCCAAATACGGATTCACCTGAGTAATTTGAAAATAGAAAGCCGATCCAAACGATCCCTTAATTTCATTGGCAGTGCATGGAAATGGTTTGCCGGAAATCCGGATCACGAGGATCATGAAATAGTCGTAAATAAATTGAACAATGCCCTCGAAAATAATAACAATCAGATCCTTATCAATAAACTTACAATTGAGAGAATAAATGAAATTACAAATATTACAAATCATATCACTAAAGAATTGCAAAATGATAAGAACAAGGGAGTAGAAGCATTCCTTAGACTGAAATATAAATTGGAAATTTTAAAAGAAGAAATAGTAAATATCGCCTACGCGATACATTGGGCAAAGGCCAATATAATAAACTCTTACATTATGTCAAGAGAAGAAATAGATATCGCTAAACAAATTTTTGAAAAAGACGAGATTCCTTTTGTTAACTTGGATGAGGCTCTCGAATTTTCCGAAGTAAATACAATACAAATAGTAAATTAATAATCTACATAATAAATTTACCCACAGTAGGACCCCAAATATGTAAATCAATAGACATAAGAGCGGTTAAGAAATATAATACCATTAACAAAATTAATTTCAACTCATTACTAAATTGCGAGGAAACCCTGTATGGCATATTAAAACCCTGTAAAAAATACAATGCGCTCCAAATATGTGTTAGAAGTAGTGTATTAGATATAAGTAGGGATAACTGTATAAGTAGCTTGTTAAGAAGCCGCCCGCCAAACTGCACCGTAACCAACAGCCAGCACATCCCTGAAATAGAAGAGATAGCACCAGATATTATATTTTTGAACAATTTCGAAGGAAAGATCCAAATTGATGGGGACCCCAACCCCTGAACGGTACCTTTCTAATTCATTACGACAATGATACAGTAAAAATTAATGGAAACGAATTTTCCAACAAGGCCAGACTAACTAGCAATCCCCTGCCAGCTATACTTCAACCTTTTTCAAAAACTAACATACCGAAGAAATATTGTCCTTACAAATGCTAAAACAGCTCAACCTGAACAATATAAAACAAATTGGCAACGCGGAATCGGCAAGTCAATTAAAGCACGCCGTTTACATTAGCCTTATCACAATTCTATTAATTCTGAGCGTAATAATTACGCGAAAAATATGGTCGAAGAAAAATACCGATCAAAAACCAACCATCGAATTAACCGAAACAGCAATAGAAGGGATTAACCAGATATTTGCA
>NW_023466573.1:0-7393 GCF_013731165.1 Rhagoletis pomonella
CGTGAAATGGTATTATGAATTTGGTCCGATGTCTGTAAGTACCAGAAGAAGAAGATATAAACACACATAAATGTTTGCCAAAAATGATCAGAACGTCGAGCTGAGTCCATTTAGCCAAGTCCAACTGCCTGTCTGCCTGTGAGTGTATTTTTATAAAGTATTAATCGTTTGCCGCAACCGTCAAAATCGGTCCTATCGGGCCTATAACTTATAGCTCCCATGCAACTGATTGTTCATTTTAGTTCTCGGTCCTGGTTGACCATTCTGTCGAAATGCTCACATGGTCTTTAGGTGGGTCCCACTTTAATGTCTAAGTACTTAGTTTTGTTAAAAATGTTAGGATATTTCTGAGCTCGCTGTCTCTTGGCGGTTTACCAATGGACGCGTTCATAAGACGTAGCTGTTTAGCTCAACTGATACGAAACTGCTGGCAACTGTGGACCCAACAATTACGTCTTAGAAACGGCTTGATAAACAGCTGATTAATGTAAACAAATGGATTAGCAATAAATAGAGATAGTTTAGTATATTTAGAAACGTAGTATTGTTATAAAATATTTTTTTATTTTTTAACAAAGCGGCGTTAAATTTAATATAAGTGGCGTAAGTTTTTTCGATCAGTTGTTTAAAATTTTCCGCTGGATAAAATGGCGGAAAGTTGCCAACTGTTGAGCTGAACGGAAGTACTCAACTGTGCGTTTCTACGCCAAATAGCCAACGGTTAGGCAACAGCTACGTCTCATGGACGCGCCCAATGTTTCTTATCTCATTGTGTCGCTCTTTATTATTTTTTACAGACAATAGAATAACCAATCTTTTTTTTTTAAGTTAAAAACGTTTCAGCACCTTTACACATTTCGTTTGCCTAAACCTCTCGTTCTGGCATTATCTGTGGTATTTTCTGCCAAAACCGATTTCTTCTAGTAAAGGAGTCGATCACACCGCATATGCTCTTCTATCCAACCCTACTATTTCAGATTTTAGTTGCTTGTTCTTATGCAAAATGCTACCAGATCTGCCGAGGTGGTTGCTGTTTAAACAGAAATATAGCGTAAAATCCGAGAAGCGACTCTAAGGCAGTGATTGAACAAGTTTTAATTGGTCCTGTGACCGAGAGCAAAGCGGGCCTTTGATAGGTATTAGTAAAAAAATCTAAGTACGCAGCTTTGTAGCCCATTCAATTCTAGTATATAAAAGTGCAAGCTGCAAGAAGTTAAGAGTTCGCGTTGGTTTTTGGTATTTTTTTTTTGCCGGCGGTGTTATTATTTTTATTCATAAAAAAAAAATCGAACTGTGTATAGAAGAAAATGCGTGACACCGTCAGCAAAAACACTGTCAAAAATCAACGGTATTTTGTAAACACTACAAACTAGAAAATGGTTGTTGCGCAACTTTGCTGAATTTTTTTAAATTTTTGTAAAATCGGTACACATAGTATCAAGAGTTGCTTTATTTTACTGAAAAACTGTTTACAAAAACTCGCATCTGTAGAAAATGCTTTTTGAAGGGAAATTTTTCGCAGCAATGCACATTTTTTTTTGTCCGAAAAAAGATAGGAGCGTTAAGTGAAGCTATTCATTGAACTTAATTAAGAATTCAGATCACATGTATAATCAAAATAAGTCTTATAGATGCCCACATAACTCAGTGGGCTTTACCAAGCGAAACGAAATATACTTGATAATTTTTTTGATATTTTTTTATATAATCGTTTTACGGTAATAACGATTTTCAGCAAACTTTTCGATTGTTTCCTCCAGAATCAACTCGCGGTTTTCGGTAACGATTTTTCTATGGATGCTCTTCAGCCATAGTCCAGAAAGCATTTCTTCTCCTGATGTGCTTCTGAGCCAGGTTTCTACTCTGCGAAGTGTACTAAACGATCGCTCCACAGTCACTGTAGTGCATGGAAAAGCACTCAAAATGGAAATACCCCTATTTATCGCTGTTATATATTCGTTTTCTTCTTTAAATAGATCTAAACTTCAACATCTTTCAAATCTTCTTCGGACAAGTTCTTTTTCTTCCATAAATTGTACCAAAGAATGAGTTCACTTCCCATACCTAGATCATAGATCTGTTGAAAATGCTTCGAGTTCTTTTGTACCTTTTAACTGAAACATTTAATCGAATACAATTGGTGCAATCAATATACTCATCAACGGCGATGAGGTCTATAGTCTTTATTTGCAAAATGTTTGCTGTAGATTCAAGAAACATTGATCATGATGATGTCATCAAAGCAATGAACATCGGCCTTGTTATAGCAGCACACAATTGATACACAGCCTTTCTTGTGGAAAAGTTTGCCCGAATTGACAACTTTTCTAAAGCTTCCAGAACTTCAAGAAAATTTTCTGAAAATTCCCTGATTGCGTTATATTTTTCCGGCCATCCTGTATCACACAAACGTGATATATCAGGAGCATAATTATTGCGTGTCATTGATTCGCGAAAAAAGTGTATCACATCTTTTAGGGCAGAAATAGTACTTCTCTTTTCTGGATCCTCGTTTAAGTCATTCACAACAAGATTTAACGGAAGAGGAAGTGTTTTTCTCGTTGGGTTTTTCCATCCTGTTTATCACAGAATGGTAAGAGAAACTCAAATGGATGTTTCATCCAATTCTGTACCAATTCAATGCTTAACGCTGTGCTTACTTCATTGTATCAACGATGAAAAACGCAGACCTTAAGTGGATATTGAGAGCATAATTACGAATTCGATTACGCATACAATTTAGTATTTTTTATTTATTGATTTTTTAAATTTTCTCCTTCCCTTTGTAGCTGTTAGGCCCTTGCCTGCAGGTATATCGTACATGACAACTCCATTTGTCCATGCTGCCTTGAAGACTATGAGACCCTGCACCATCATTCATCCATCATTACTTGCTACGTTGAAGGGTTGAAAGCCCTATACCGAATACTTAGGGAACTTATGTACCTGGCACGACAGAAGTCAGCCGATCTTTTTCCACGCAAGTACCTGCGACATGCGCTTGAAGAAAGTAGTCTCACAGTTGTGTATATTGAAGATGTCATCTTGTCTCCTTAGGATTTCTACACTCCGAGAAAGCTCGTTCGATGAGACGTTCATCGCCGACTAATACGTCAAACATATACCAATTCAGACCGTAAATAAGTTTTTCCATTATATTTGTCTGAGAGGTTAAAAACTAAATTGTCCACATCTACATAAACTCTTTCCTTTTTTCATCAGAATCGTTAACGGTTGAGAAAGTATCTTAAGGGTTTACAACAAAATATAATATTTCCTTCTCTAACGGCGGTTTCACACGGGTTTTTATCAAGACTGGGCCAGAGCCCAATATTTTCTCATCACACGATTGGGCTACCAAGTTTTACCAAATTTTATGTTACATACTCTCTAAAGCTCTAAAAGTGAAACAAATCTGATCATAAATATGATTTTTTAGGATAGCTCTTAATCCCTACCTATCCAGCCACCTATCGGAAGACAAACACACTGATCCTTCAAAAAATTTTGCACAAAACAACAAACATTCAATGCGATTTTAAAATCTGGGAGAAAATGGTTCTCAATTGAATGATTCTTGAGATTTGATATGTGTATAAATGTAGGTGTATAAAATTTCATCACCTTATAATAATTGGTTTAAGAGATAACCGATATGAGAATTTCAGTTTGTGATTGATATCATAAATGGCTGTGTCAAATTTCAGAACGTTAGCATAAGCAGTTTCAGAGATAAGCGATAAGAGAATGTCAGTTTGTATGGGAGGTGCCACGCCCCCTTTTCCAAAATGTTCGCCGTAAGTAGGGTATTTACAATCTATGCATCTGTGCTTAGTTTCAGTTCCCCAGCATAAATAGTTTTAGAGATATAGTGGTTTTCACATTTTAGTCTACGCCCCTCTATGTATCGGGATTAACATTTCTGGATTAGAGGAAGTTATATCCTTTAAATCGGTGTATGTTTCATTGAAATCGAGCGAACGTTGCCTTCAAAAAAGGGATTGCAAAATTTTCTTGTAGCATATATATATCGATAGAAGATAGTATATCCATTAACGCTTTTAAAATATAGACAGTAATCATAATAATTTCTCTCAAATTTTAATTCATCTAAAAAATATGAAAGCATTCATACCACTTTCTGGGGCTTTCTTTAAGACCGTACAGAGCTTTATACAACTTATACACCTCCATATTAGTTAACTTATGTACAGTAGACTGCATCACTCCCCATACAAAAAGAAACGGTACTGTTTTTCAACTGGAATTATAAATTCTATTATATCCATCCACTATTACATCCACTGTCAAGCAACAAAGTAATATTCCGTTCACAAGGAGCTCTAAGTACGGTTGCCATTTCCAATTTATTTTTCGGACCAAAAAATTGACCAATTTTTATTACATCGTGAAATTGAATGGAGTTTATTCCTCTTTATCAAGAAAATACCAATTCAGTTTTTATAACGATTTTTTTTATATTGCATCCAAAGTGCAAAGTGGCGGCCGCTGTAGTGGTAAGCAGAGCGCGCTTCCACTCCGCAGCGCCTGGGTTCAAGCCCTGGTAAAAGCAAAAAGCAAAAAGGTTTTTTCTTAACACCGGTCGCCCCTCGGCAGGCAATGGCAAACCTCCGAGTGTATTTCTGCCATGAAAACAGGTTCTCGTAAAAATACAATCGCCGTTCCGAGTCGGCGTAAAACTGTAGGTCCCTCCACTTTGTGTAAAAACATCATGGCGCACGCCACAAATCGGAGGAGAAGCTCGGCCAAACACTAACATATGTGTAAGCGCCAATCTTTTATTATTATTATCCAAAGTGCATTATAATTGTATTTTATTAACAATATATTATTTAAAGTTTCACATTATAATTTGTTTCTTAATTTGGTTTTATTAATGCTAAATCAATAAATTTGCGCTCAGCTGTTGCGGAACTGTGGGGCCGACTAAAAATGTTATGAACTAAATCACACAATTCTCCAAAAGCCGATTCACCCAATCTAATTTTTAATCAAACTTACTAGTTCCCAAAAACGTTCTATATTGGTACAGTTATTGAAGTTACTTTCACTCAGCCTCAGTTTGGGAAATTGAAATTCAATTATGTCTGCATCATTTACTAATGCAGGAAATTGGTCGAGTAACGGCAAAATTGGTACATCAGTGTCAGAAAGAACTTTATATGGTGTAATTATTTCAAGATGTTTAATATCTTTTCGATTGAAATCGAATAATATTTTCATGTGCTGAATGCTATGATTAAAATTTTGCTACCTTTGCATATTTTTGCCAGCCACTTTAATATTGGTCACCGAGCAATTGAAATTAGCAAGAATTTTATTGGCAAGGCGAGTTCATACTTTTAGCAGGTGCTGCCAATCGGCCCTATGCTGAATATCGTCATCGTCATCGTCGACGATCGTCAGCGCATCAGTAACATAACTGACGATGGTCGTGGCGGAATATTCATCAATTAAATAGAAAAAAGTTAAAACGCGAAACTATTGCATGAAGTGAAAAGATGATAATAACCTAACCAAAGACTTGTGAAATGGATCAAACGAAAAGAAATGGACCAAATTTGGTCAATTTGGACCAAAACGGCAACCGTGGCTCTAAGCACTAAAAATTTCTTCCAATGTATTGGACGCTTGTAAAGAAAGGGAAAATGTATGTATTTAAATACATACAGTGACGACAAAAGCAGCTTTTTAGTCTAATTTCTTTTCTAGACCATAAAAATAAAATCTCTAAACATCGTGCTAAACTATGGAAAAATCAATAAATTTGCAATTTTAGGATAAAAAAAGTGCAAGTGCAAAATCGCTTTCATTTTTAATATTTTTTTTACGGACCGTATTATTATTTTCTTCCACACAAAAAAAAAATGTCAAACATTCTTTGTATGGAAGAAACTGCGTGAAAAAATTTAAAAAATTAACGCGATTTCTTAGCAAGCTCAAACTTACACTTTGTTACACTAAAATTTAATGGGCTATAAAACTACTTCTTCTTCTTTCTTCTTTTTTTGGCGCTATAGCCGCCTAAGTGATGGTGGCCGAGTTCAGCAAAGCACGCCAGTCGTTTCTCCTCTGTGCCAACTGACGCCAAGTGAAGCCAAGTCCTTCTCCACCTGATCTTTCCATCGCAGTGGGGGCCTCCCTCTTCCTCTGCTACCACCAGCGGTTTCCGAGTTGAATACTTTCAGAGCTGGAGCGTCGGTGTCCATTCGAACGACATGGCCAAGCCAGCGGTGCCGCTCATACAGCTCATCGTTTCATCGTCTGCGGTACTCGCCGTCGCCAACGCGTAAAAGCCCGTAAATCTTCCGCAAAATCTTCCTCTCGAACACTCCAAGAGCCGCCTCATCGGATGGTGTCATTATTGTCTATGCTTCTGCGCCATATACCAGCACGGGCATGATGAGTGACTTATAGAGCGTGGTTTTTGTACGTCGAGAGAGGACTTTACTCCTGCATTGCCTACTCAGTCCAAAGTAGCACTTGTTGGCAAGAGGGATTCTGCGTTGGATTTCAATGCTGACATTATTATCGGTGTTAATGCTGGTTCCCAAGTAAACGAAATTCTCTACTTTCTCGAAATTGTAACTGTCAACAGTGACGTGGGTGCCAAGGCACGAATGTGCTGACTGTTTGTTTGATGACAGGAGATACTTCCATCGTAAGGGAAAGGGTCTCATCCGAGGCTTTGCCTTGCTTCTTCACTGGAAGTGGTTTTTACGTGGCGGGTGCCAAACCCAGCGCACAACCCATTGCTGAGACAAAACTACTACTTCCTAGAATATTTCTAAAACAAATTGAATAGAAATTTGCAAATCAGTAGGCAAATTTAACGAATTCTCCTGAGTTTTGTGCGAATTTTAAAGATTTAATTTTCATGTTTTCTTGGTGTATATTTTTATAAAAACTTATAGAAAATACCTTAGAAATATATATTGCGAAAAATTCTCTATGCCAATACTTTTGTTCGCCACTGTATGTATTTTAAGTATTTAATATTAATTGGTATTTTAGTACCAGCATACTTTTACACACACAGAAGTGTCACATACTTTTATATGCCTGTATGCTTGAGCGCAGCCACATATAAAATTTATACATGTATTACAAAAAAAGCTAAACGCATTGCGGTATATAAAAAAAAAAAATCAAAACAAAATTATTTATGACCCATCATCAAAAATATAGGTACTTTGTACATACGTAGATATGTAATAACTTGCTTAAAAGTGCACTAATTTATATTCATGTTAAGAATGAAATATGTTAATAAAAAACGTTTATATATATAACACACTTATTTTCTTAATATTTCTAATTAAATACATTCTCTTCTCAGCGTATCCACCTTCTATAATTACGGAGCAAAAAA
>NW_023466574.1:0-3202 GCF_013731165.1 Rhagoletis pomonella
AAACTGGAAAACTCAAATCGTAATTATAGCATTGAATGGAGTTTTCTTAAATGTAAGTTTAAAATAAAAAAAGTCCTATGGAAGATTAAATTATTTATGAAAACCGTAAATTTTGTGAATTTATCAAGCCAAATTCTAAATTTCCGAATATATTTAAGTCTTTATTTAAAAAAAAAAACAAGGGTTGTATAGCTATACAGATCCCAATGACTGCCAGCACATCCACCCAGACAGTCCATTAAGCACACCCAAGTTTGAGTGATCTACAAGTTACAAGCGTTTTCAACATTTAACAGTTCATTATCATGTGCGGTGTAATATGACAAATTATACACTGAACTATGATAATCTATACTAGTATCTATAATAATAGACAAAAATTTGCAATGTTTTTACACTTTTGCAATAGTTTCGGGCACTATTACACAGTCATGACTTGTGCCACTCTGCCATAGTACGGTTTTTGCCCCTTTCACACCAGAATAATTTTGTATACAACTCTGAATCAAAAAAATTCATGATCCTTCTCATTATCAGCCCTGATCAGATTTTACCCCCGAGGAGTACTCAAAAAGGTTTATTACTGTGTATACTGTGGTGAGCGTTGTCGAATTTTGGCTATGTGGACGGCATGAACCAAAAATACAAGATCACGTAAGAACGCGACGTTGTATTTGTAACTGGTTTTGAGAAAAAAGTTTGCGAAAGCGGGTTCGTCAGCTGGGCGTTTGTTTACATCACAAGCACCACTATTTTACACTTTTATTCAAGTAAAGAAGAGTTAAACATGACAACACATTTTAAAGCATTTTGTTGCATCATTTTACCTAAATTGTGCGTTTAAAGTGGCTGACAATAATTTTGGTTTTCGTTGTTTTCTTTGCTTTGTTTACTTTTCGCTCGTTTTCCAGTGAAACAAGATGGCGTAGAACCCGCTAAAAAAATCGACTTTTTTCACTCTCTTGTTCTTACGTGATCTTGTGTCTTTCGTTCATGTGTGGACGGCTGCATTTGAATCATTGTGCATACTTACAAGTGACAAATGTTCTTCTTCTGCCTGGAAACCGCCTGGCAGCTACCTGGAAAGTACCTGTCAAAATGTATAACTATCCTTCCAAAATGTTAGACAGGGTGTTTAAAGTGATGTAATAAAGGCAAAAGTTATTAAAATAAAGTAAAAAAAATTGGCAAAATATGCATTTAGCTAAATGGATTCCTGCATTTATATCAAGGTACATTGAACAGGTAGTATCAGTAGAGCAGCTGATTTGATTTATTTTCAAATTATTGTCAAATATTTTTAATTTTTTCTCACAAAAATTCTGAATTGTTAAAATCCATTTGCATGTGAAACCTTTTTCCATACAAAACAAGCTATTGAATAGCAGCTTTTGGAACGTTCGCCCAACTCGGCAGCACGACCGCTGATTACTGGGTCTTGCAAAGGATGGATCAGTGCTTCGAGAAGCAAACAAATTTAATAGGAAAGAAAGTTGCATCAATTTTTATTTTTTCCAATTTAAATTTTTTATTTTTTATAATTTTTTGTATTTCACATGGCACGCTTTGATTTAGAAGAAAAAATTCAGAACAGTTTTTGACACTTTCGATACCAGAAGCAACAACAAAATACACGCAAATGTTGTTTTTGCAAGCAACGCTTTTTCGGCAATTAGGGTGTTGTGCAGCTATTTAATGTGGTGAAAATTATTTAAGCACTGGGGAGATTTATTCACATGGAATTGGAGATTGGGCTAATAGATTTATTTTAAATAAATTGTGAATCTGCGAAAATATCTTTTCAGCAGATGGATACACTTTTTAACCTTTTTCCCGAAAATGTACATACAGGCTCGAAAATATGCGAGTAACATTAGGTTTGTATAGTAACAGTAACATTGCAGCGAGAGCGTAAAAGCAAAATAGAGCGTTAAATTGAGAAGAAGAGAAAACTAGCAGAAGAACTTATTGAACACAAAACTAGCAATAACTTGCAAGTGAACAGTTGTTGCACTGCTTTGACAATCTGCTGTAAACATTTTACTATTTATAAATCAGTTTTAAACTCTTTGCTTTACACACAAGCACTAACACTGTCCAGTACATCATTAATATTTTTGTTTCCACTCATTTTACTTTTGTTTGTGCCAAGGCGAATCAATATAAGGTGATTGCAGGAGTACAAAAACAAAAATTTACATGTATTTTGTTTTTGCTTTGGCGGCATAAACTGTCAAAACCTGTAAGTGTGAGTAGAAATTCAAACAAAATTTTTCAATTTGATATCAGAAGCCGTGCGGCGAAACACATACACAAAATCAACTGAGCTAGTAACACCACTTTTTATATATTCTTTTGACATTTATTCTTCTTCTTCTTCTGCTAGCTAATTTCTGCTAGTAAAAATTTCACTAGCAAGAATTTGCAGCTCTCTCGTGTTGTTACGCTCTCGATTCAGTGCTCTCTTGCAAATTTTTGGGTTATCATACACTTTTCCAGTAAAAGTTTGCAGGTTCCAGTACAAATTAGTACTGACTAGTAACTATACAAAGCTATTCAAATATCGTCGCCTCGATGGAAAATTGCCGGAAGCGTCATTTTGACAATTTGTGGTTTTTGGATATCTTCTTTAGTTTCCGACTAATTGACTAAAATTTTTTCGGTTATTTGGTACAAATTGCGTTAGTATTGCTGTCGTACTAAACTAATCAAGATCTTTTAAATAGAGTTATCTGTTCTTCTTTAGTTTCCGACATATTCAGCTTTATCATGAGTTTCATTTTCTAGAACCGGGTCACTTTTCGTTTGCGTGTGTTCACTACAGGTGGATGAAAAAATTGTTGGCGAAATTTTGTTCGGGCGAAACTCACGATTAGGCTGATTAGTAAAAAGTATGGTTAACTTATAAAAATTGTTATCACATTTTGGCGTATATCACTAAAACTGACTGCAAATTTTTTGACAAATGTCGTATACGACAAAATTTTATTAAACTCATAAATGGTTGACACTAACTAGTACATAGCATTCTCCGACACTTTGGAGAAAATCTGTAGTCGTGTTTCTGAGAAATTGCATTCCAAACTTCAATCGTGAGTTACCGAAAGTAACTTGTGACAATCTTTTATCCAGGGATCTACATAAATTATAATTGTCATTATTTTCGCAGTTGGAGTATATGCCAGACGAGTAACAGGTATAT
>NW_023466574.1:3302-4484 GCF_013731165.1 Rhagoletis pomonella
GTAGTCTTCCTACACTCAATAGCGTACGTGTACCTCGATGGCTGGGTATGAATGCAACCGAGCGTACAACACTCTGTGGATTTTGCGATGCCAGTCAGAAGGCTTACGCTGCGGTGGTGTATACGCATACCCTTAAGGCTGATGGCCTTTCGCGGGTATCTCTCCTCACCGCACGGACTAAAGTTGCACCGTTAAGGGGTGCTACAATACCCAGGCTTGAACTGTGTGCAGCACTTTTATTGGCAAAAACGATTTCCGACGCTAGGGTAGCGTTAAAATTAGTAGACTCCACCTTCCACCTCTGGTCGGACTCAACAATTGCCCTCTGCTGGATGCGCAAGCAACCCTCGATCCTCAAACCCTATGTTGCTAACCGGGTCCGCCAAATACAGGAACTCACCGCCATCGATCATTGGCACTACGTACGGTCGGCACAGAATCCGGCTGATTGCGCAAGCCGTGGTTTAACCTCATCAGAGATTTTGGTCCATGATTTATGGTGGGAAGGCCCGGCTTGGTTGCGGGAGAAGCAAACATTGTTTGATCCAGAACCGGTATTAAGGGACGATGAGCGCACCACTGTACAAAGTGAGGAGAAGGTTCAAATATCTACCTTTATTATTTCGCTACCGCTCCAGCTTACGACTCGGCTCTTGGATGGCCGAATTATACCCCTAGCACAACGGTTTAGCTCACTGAAGAAACTCGTTCGGACTACAGCTTTAATTCGGCGTTGGTTACCAAAGCAACGGCCGTTCCGGCAAGGTGTAGTGACAACCCGGAGATGGATGCTGCCTTACAAGCGCTAATACGTATCGATCAATCCACAGCTTTCTCAAAGGATATAAGCTGTTTACGTGAGAGAATAACGCTGCCCAACTCTAGTCCATTGGTACCATTCAATCCCTATTTGGATGATTATGATATCGTTAGAGTCGGCGGCCGCATTAAAAATTCGGCATTGTTAGAAACGCAACGTCACCCGATAATATTGCCGAAGGTAAGCGATTTGGTTGGACTTCTTATACAGGAAGTTCACAGTCAAGCACTCCACGGCGGTGCTCAGTTAATGCTACAGACTCTCCGTTATAGATATTGGATTTTGCATGCACGGCAAGCAGTCAAAAGCTTAATACATAAATGTGTTATTTGTAGAAGGCATCGTGGCATTACCTTCACTCA
>NW_023466574.1:4584-7392 GCF_013731165.1 Rhagoletis pomonella
TGAAAATTTTGCCGGAAACCACTACTGGTGCCAAAAACCCCGTTGGGTCGAAAAGTTGGGCTACTTCGCTTAACACCTGTCGCTTAGTCGGCAGACCGCTATGTTGGTTTACCGCGACCTTAAAGAGCAAATCGTCTGTAACTGGATCCCAACGTAGACCCAGCACGGTTGCTATAGGGGCGTCGATATCTCGCTCCGCAGGTAATGGGGAGTCCATGAAATGCTGAAGAACCATTGACTTGTTCGAATTCCACTTACGTAGTTTGAAGCATCCAGATGATAGAATCGTATCCACCGCATTCGCCAAGGTAATTGCTTCCTGAGTATCAGCACAGCTTGTGAGAAAATCGTCCACGTAAAATGAAGACAGTATGGTGTTACGTGCGGTTATGGCCTGATTATGATCACTCACCCGATTGTAGTTGTCTATCGCGCACTGATTTAATGAGCGTACCGCGTTGTACGGGCTGCATGCCATTCCATATGTCACAGTTTTAAGACGATATACTCTTATGTCCTCGGCCGGTGCTTCTCGCCAAAGAATTCGTTGTAGATCTCGGTCCTTTGGAGCTACCAGAACTTGACGAAACATCTTTTCCACATCCGCCGTAAGAGCGACGGGGTATCTCCGGAAGCGAAGTATAATGTTAATCAAAGGGTCTTGAAGACTGGGTCCCACCAATTGTATTTCGTTAAGCGAGACGCCATTAGAAGTTCGCGCCGATGCGTTAAAAACGACGCGGAATTTCTCTGTCACCGCATGATGCGGAATGTATTATGTACGGGAGTGATCACCTGGGTTATCCACGGGTTCCATGTGACCCAATTCGATGTACTCCCTCATGAACTCTATATATTTATCACGCATGTCTTTATCGACCGTCAGCCGGCGCTCCAAACGATGAAACTGTCGTACGGCATTATAATATGAATCGCCCAGCTCTGAGGCATCACCCCGTATCGGGAGGCGTACCATGTAGCGGCCCTCCGGAGTACGCGTGTGTGTCTTCGAAAATATCAGCTCGCTCTCGTCATCAACAGTCTCAGTGCCCGCAGGCTCATCTTCCAGCTTCCAGAAGTTACTCAAAATTGCATCTAAACGACTATCTTCCAAAATCTGAGCACGATATGACTGCAAGCTAGGTATGTCGTGGTTGGCTGTGGATGTTGGACCGAAGATGACCCAACCCAACCGCGTAAGTTGAGCATGAGGTTCGTTCTGCCCACCACGAATGATGTCTCCTTCCAAGATGAGACCCCAAAAATCGGCCCCTAATAATAGGTCGATGACGCCTGGTGTACCAAGATTTGGATCTGCCATGTGCAGACCAGCCAAATGTTTATAACGTTTCACATCGATCTGCGCTGCCGGAATGACCGAGGTAATCGACGTGATAACTAATGCTTCAATCGCCATTGCGAAGTCAGAATGTGTTGATTCAATCGTAATTTGTACCACACCCTTTGTGCGCGTACATGAGAAGGCGCCAATACCTTCCACCAAGACGTCGTACGCACTTCTGTGAAGATTTAGACTGTTAGCAAAACTTTCTGATATAAAGCTTACTTGTGATCCGGGATCGCACAAGATCCGAGCTAAACGTTTTCCTGAGTTAGTGCCGGAAATGTACGCGCATGCTGTTGCCAGGAGCGTGGTATGCCCACCTTGAGTATGGCAGCCAATTGCCGATTCGGATAGTCATAAAGATGATGATGTGGGCGTAGATGACTTAACCTGCGACGATGGGGGATTGGACGTGGCAGGCATGGCGGCCTTCGATGCCGCAGCTGCTGCAGTGTTTGGAGAATCGCGGCAGAAAATTGTATTGTGTTTGCGTCCGCACTTATGGCATCCACCTGAAGAGCACTGGTTGGATAAATGCCCTTGTCCTAAACAATTAAAGCACAGACCAGACTTTCTTAGGGCCTCAAATCGTTTTTCTGGCGGCAAATCTAATATTCTTGGACAACGTATGATCTTGTGAGCACCCTGGCAGTATGGACACTTAGAATTCTCGGACGCTAAATTGCATTTAACTGCACGTGCTGATGACGATCGCCCTTGCTGACGTCCTACCCCTGGTTCAGAGCCGGGACGCACCCGTACAAGCTCTGTGGAAAGACTGTGCGCTCTCTTCTCCAGAAATTTCAATAAATCTGTTAAGCTGCTTATCTCAGTCGGAGAACAGTGCATGCACCACTCATGCTGTGTTACAGATGGAAGTTTCGAGAATACAATGGGTACTGTCAATGCGTCCCACTCAGTCACTGGCAATTTCATAACAGTCAATGCACGCAGGGACTCGCTCACTACATCGACGATATTCAGCAGCGTCTTTGCAGAGTCCTCCGACACTGGTGCGAGGTTGAGGAAGCGAGCGACATGTACTTCTGCTAACTGCTTGGGGTTATCATACCGCTCATTTAATGCTCGCCACAATTCCTTGTAACCTCCCGAATACAGACCACCCACCAGAGGAACCGATGCTGATGGCACAGCTTGACGCAATTTACCGAGTTTATATGCTGGCGGTAAATCCCTGTTGTGCACTAATGTTTCAAAGGCGTCCTTAAAGGTCAACCAATTGTGCAGCGCTCCGTCAAAGGTTGGAATGTTTAATGGCTCGAGTTTCAACTCAATAGGCGAATCTCCCTTACGCTGGATGACGGAGTCTCCAGGATTAACTTGCACTCTACGTAGACGCAGAAGACTTGCACATAACTCGTTGTACATTTCTTCAGTGGAATGCCACCAAGATGTATGTACCTCAAGCTCCTCGTCTTTGGCCGAGCGAATTAATGTTTCGT
>NW_023466575.1:0-7391 GCF_013731165.1 Rhagoletis pomonella
TTTAAAACTGAAAACGTTACATGAGTGAGAAGGAAGATATAGGTAGTATAGGGAAGGGGAAAAAAGAAATAAAGCGACGCATGACGGGTACGAGTACCCTACATATGTATATATGTATGTTTGAAAGCACGTATGTATGTATACATATATATATATATATATAACTCATTGCGCATTTCAGCTCTGCCGCTACCAAGCAATATATATATAAATGATGCAAGCGTGCTTCGCGTAACTACATCCATTCGTACATATCAAGGTTGTTGCGAATATTATTCCGAAATAAAAGTCTTTTCCGGATAATAAACAAACCGCTTATCCAAATTAAAAAAGTTTGGTATCAAATGAAAGAGGACTTAAATAGCTTTAACACTGAAATGTCTAAGCGAGGAAAGCCACATATTGAAAAATATTTCAACAATAAATTTTAATTAATTACCATAGAACAAACCTTGTGTCAGGTATATGCGTTTCTTTAGTATTAAATTAAAAAAAATATATATATATACAAATAGAGGTCGTTCGTTATTTCCGTTTAAAAGCTACTTCAGTCCTCTTTCATATGATACCGAATTTGTTTAATTTGGACAGGCCGTTTGTTTATTACCCGGAAAGTACTTTTATTTTGGGATAATATTCGCAACAATCCTGGTACATATGTTTGTATGGATATATTTATGATGAAGCAAACGGGCTTCGTTGATGTACTGATGGGCATATGTATGTACTTATGGACAGCAATGTTTTCATGTACATATGTACATATGTTGGAATGGTTGTATATATATTTGTACGTACGTACATATGTTTGTGTATGTACATATGTTTGTGTATGTACATATGTTTGTGTACATGTATATATGTACATATGTAGTACAAACGAAAACAAATCTAATAAGCTGCTCGTTGATATAAATGCGAACTGTACTGATTGTCAAAAATTATGTGTTTGTTGTACATTTGTTCATGTTTGTGATTGTGCGTGAAATTTTCTAGAGTAGTTTTGTGGTCTCGCTATCTCCTTTATGATGCAATAATACAAGGTGGTATCAGTTGTGACAGCTCGATTTGACACTGCCTTAGCTCAGTAGAGTAGTAGTAGATTTCATATTTTCTTCAAACAAAATTAGCTTTTTTATAGAATATAAATAAAATAAAATAAAATAACATATAATACCTTTTTGAGAAAACAAAATGTGTATACAGAGAAAAAAAAAAAATAATTCAACTATATTATTAGGCAAAGAATTGTTAAAGAAGTAACACTGTTTCTGCTAAGGCAGTCAATATGGCGGAATTAGAGCGAGAAGTTGCCAACTGATAACACCTTGTATTATTGCATCATGTATCTCCTTGTATTAACTCGTCCTTCATTGGTATACTCTGATGAACATATGTGATAGGGCTTTCGCACGAGGAGATTTTTCAGGCAACTTTTGCGTTCAACTCACGCAGGGTTGCACGAAAAAAAATTTTATGGCTAAAAATATCGAAATATAAAAAAATATAAAAATATTCGCCATAAAAAGGCGTTTGCGTTGTTCAACTTTGCATTCTACTTTTGGTTGAACGGCCTTTCAACTAATCGCTTTCAACAAAGTTGGTCGCCAGCCAACATTTAGCCATTCAACGTTTTTTCCGTACAACCCTGCGTGAGTTGAACGCAAAAGTTGAACGCTTAATCGCCTCGTGCGAACATCTTTTGAGGATGACAGCAAGGCCAACTTATATAAGGTAGTGTTACAGGAGCAGTTGAAATTTTCGCCCGATGTTTCTTAAAGAAAGCCATAAACGTAGCGACCGTTGGTTCAACTCGGTGTTGTTTTGCTCTAGATTGCACCGTTTGTAGGCCTGTTGAATGAATTTATATCTTGGTTGTATGAAAGATCAAAAAATTTGGATTTTCTGGCAAGTTGTACAACTTATCGCTACATTAATGGCCATGTTGTACAAACTCATTTAATTTGCGTTTATTTTGTACACTAAATAACCGAAAATGGATAACTCAGCCGAAATAGGTACGTGCTTTCGTTGAATTTTATAAATGTAAGCCGAAACTATGAAATTGTAAAAATAAGATTTTACAATGAGACTGCTCGCAAAATTGCAATGTTTGTGGGCAAAACGCCCAACTTGATTGCGGATTGATTTGCTCCAACGTTTCCGGCTTGCATTATGTCAAAAGGATGTGTTTGTGTTAATTCATTCTATCATTTACTACCATTATGCGTAGGCCAATTCATGAAATCATTTCATGCGTTTTAGTAGAAACTTAATGAATGAACACCATTTCATGATTTCAATTAACGCGAAATAGAGTTTATGCACTTAGTTTTTACTCAGATTGATGAAATGATTTGCATGTGATACTTATGCTTTTAATTTATAAGGTAATTTTATGTTTTTACCTTCCTTTTATTAGCTCGGGATGTAACTATGCAATATTGATGCGCCTAAAAGATGCAGCGATTTCTATTCTCAAGTCACATACCTGATGACAGTACGAATGACAATTATAATAGAGAGGTTTTAGTTTTTTAAACTATAATTTTATTATACTCTTGCTACCACATGAATATATGATTTCGTGATAAGAATATATGAATTCGCCTTGGAAAATAGAAAGCGAGTAAGAATAAATGCCGAACAAAGGAATTTGTCTTCTTTCAACTTAAATAAATGCATTTTGCAAACAAAAGTGCGTACGTTACTTAGTGCCTTGGTAATTGCGAATTCGTAAGGATCTATATATGCATTATAAACATTTTCATTTATTTGTTAAACATACAATTACTTCCATTACAACCCGGTCCTATGGATGCTAGAAGCGCGAATTCATATAAGGTGGTGTTACCGGAAAATGAATAAATAAATTATATGTATATCAGAAAATTAATAAGATGAAATGAAATTATTGTTTGATTTCTAACCAAACCTATGTATGTAACTCAATCGCCTAATGGTTTGCCGAACCGTAAACATATGTTTACACATCCAATTTCGTGAGCAGGTACCTGGTACTCTCACCTTTTTTAAGAAGCTTCACTTCTATCATGTGTACGGTGTTACACACGCATTTTTCTTTTTAGGCACCGATGCCGATTACTGTGCTTATGGGGAAAGAATCGGCCAATGCCGATTCCATAAAAAATTACAAATAAATGTATTAATTCATAAAATCAGTTAATTTAACAGAGTTAAGAAAACAAATAATTGAATTAATTGGCTTTTTAAGCCCATTATACAGCTCTCAAGAAAACGGTCAAGAAAAAAATTGCCATTATTTCGTGTGTGTGTCCAAGGAATATTGACAACTGATGCTTCACCAGCCTGTTGTCTCGCTCTTTCCTCAAGAAATAATGGAAGGGGCATATATCATTCGTGTCTCAATTTTTTTTTTTCCAAATACCAACACATCTTAATTCAACTTTGAATGACGTTCATTCATCCTACCTTTCTCTTTCATCCTTTGAATGAGTTTATTAGCAAAGAAATAAAAAGGGTGAGAAAATACCTTTCCACTGACACCTCCTAAGTCTAAATCAGAAGAGTTTAGGCTCAGTTATTCAAGGTTTTCTTATACCAATCTTTGAAAAAAGTAGCATCAAAAGTCACATCATTACGATTCCGTTCAAATTTTTTTTTTAATTTTTTTTTAATATTTTTATGCAAATTTTTTAAGCTTAAACCGTTTTGTCATTTAAGGGGATTATTTCAAAAAAAAAATTAAGAAACTATTTTTATTTATAAAAAACTCCATTTTTGGAGGTATTTTGAAATGGGTCCAGCTCACTTAAATCTTAATATTTTTTCGAAATATTTTGGTGGACGTCTTAAAATATAATCGATTTTATAATACCAATGGAAAAATAGTACCGATTTTTTTTTGTATGGGGAGTGATGGAGTCTAATGTACATACATACATGACTTTTGACAAAACAACCTCAGTGCTTTCTGTAGGTTGAAATTTAGAGTAAGTCATAAGGAAGTTCCATTTAAAAACTTTATGTCTTTATTTAACTTTCATTAAGATATCATCTTGAACCTCTTCTATTAATGACTAAACATAAAAATATCATTCGAGAACCTCACTCGAGAGAAGTTGTTTTGTCAAAAGTCCACAGATATGTTTGTATGGCACATCCAAAAAAATATGTACATATATAACTTTTATGTGCATTACATAAAACATTTTTTTATATGGTGCTAAGCAAGGAATATTTAGGAACATAAAATTTCATTTCGTTTTGTACTATAATACACTATGTGTAACTCAATGCATAACAGTGATCAGCAAAGAGTGCCTAATTTTGAGGTTCCCCGCTACTCAGCATTTTTTGCATATAAGTACGTCTAAATCAGCGAAACGCCACCACTCTGATGTACGCATATGCACAACGACATTGATTTATGTGCACAAGTTGCCCTTCATCATGATTCAATAATACAAGGTTCGATAAACTGACAGTTGTCTCTCTCGCACCGTTCCCTTAAGAGTGGCAAAGTTTTGCTTCTTTGCAAATTTACTTGGAAAAAGTGTTGCTTTGCTGTGAAATAGAAGTATAAGCTTTTGTGCAATATGTTTATTTGTATATGTATATGAAGCACATTTAACTGATGAAAACATAAACTGCTTTTAAATTGGATGTTTACATAAATCTCATAGTAGTTTTATATTAATTTGGAGTCTTTTTGCAGTTTTTATACGGCCAAATAACACAAAAATTGCGTAGTTCGCGTAGATATGTTAACATTTCGTTCAATATTTCGCGTAAAATGCTAGATTTCCTGCAAATACATTAGAATTTACAAAAGGAATTTCACTACTATTTGCCTACTTTGGGTACTTTTCTACTACCATTTTCGCAGCAATGCATTTCATTCCTCCCCTTTCCCCATCCTTCGTAAAGGCAACCTTTTGTAAGGGAGTGTCAAACCGCGACTGTCAATAATTATCTAACCTTGTATTATTGAATCATGGCCCGCCATATGAATACGATGCCCTCATCATACTCATACCATCCCCAACAAGTTTGATCCTCAGCTCAACGGAGTTTGATCCTCAATATTCATTGCTTGAGTGGAATCATGTGAATCACTCCGCTCAACCCGAAATTTTTAAATGCCGCTTCCGCCAACTAGTTAGGGAATTGCTATGCAGATGGTGGTTGTTTTTACCAACGCATGTTAAAATTGCGTTTGTTTATACATGCATGTGTATGTAGGTATGTATTTTGGTGATCGTTTATTCATACCCTGCAAAAAATTGTGCGACTAATCTCTAAAGCGAGTATTTCGAGATTACTCTTAATCGGGTACAATTGGGCATTAATTAGTCCCAACTAGTCTCATACGGGTACTATTGGAGGTCAATTAGTCTCGACTCATCCCTTATTGGTATAATTGGAGATCAATTAGTCCCCAACTCATCTCTAACGGGTACTATTAACGATTTAATGATATGTACGCACTTAGTCAATGAAATTTCATGTGTGGCGTTGGCACACAGAGAGAGTATTCGCCTAACAAAACTGAGCACCCCGGTTCGAATCTCAGCTGGTGCTAATTTTTATTTTAATTTTTTAAAAGTGACTAGTCGCTTTTCATACCCGTTCGGATATAAAGATGAACAATTAGTCTCTTCATAGGACATGCTCGAACAAAAGCGATCAGTTCATTCCATATAAAGAGATCAAAAGTGGTATTAGTCGCATGCTCCTTTGCGATTGCTCCCGGAGTCATCCCGGATTAGTCCCATTTTTTGCAGGGTATGTACATACTTATATATGTACTTATACAATATTTATGTATGTATTTATAAAGAGAGGATTTTTAGAGCACTCTCTTTATTTAAGCGCATAACCAGAGGCTGAAGGATAACTTCTAAATACTATTATAAATATGTATGTAAACATAAAATATTTACTGATTGCTCAGGGGATTCGCACAAACGGTTACAATGAAACAATAATATTAAGAGTTCCACAAAATTAGTATACATGGTCATAAACCCAGCAACGTACATACCTATCTAACATAAAATTCATACATACAAACATATTTTTAAGTGATGTAATCATCCGTTTGGCATGCTTAAACTAATGTTTACTCTATTCCTTTAAAACTTCGGGCTTGGATCGCAAAAACAAAAGCAGGTAGTACATTTCTTCATGAGCAACATTTTTTTAAGGTATGACTACATATGTGTTGAGTAGTGTCCTTTAGATCAGGAATTGCAAATGTATCTATGAAAATTTACCCACATTTTTTGCGGTTTTGCTTTAAAACTTAGGTCTTGGATAGCGAAAACTCGCGAAATCAATAACTGGTAGTACATTTTTTCATGTGCCCAATTGTTTAAGTTATTATTATTAAGTTACTAGCAAAGCACCCAACGTCGTTCGGGGTAAACAAATAAAAATATAAAACAGTAATACAAATATTTAGTCCAGCATAATTTAAAGGACACAAACTATTTTCTTTGTTTACATTAAAGCATTCTTATGAGCCATACTTTTAGCTTTATCGTGCTTTAACTAATGTATATTGATCATAATTTGTAGTACAAATCTTGTTCCATTATTATTATTAGGTGGATTAAGGTAACGATCAAATTTCTAAACTAAATTAGTGTACTACGGTACATTCCGTTTAGCTGCCTATTCGCTTGGCTGTTTTAGTATAGCTGCACATTTCTGGTAGAATGCTTAATTCGGAAGGAGTTTTATTTATTATGTATGAATCTTTCTCATTTAACAGACGGTAAGGTTTCAAAAAACAACACACAGTTTCAAATATCCCAGTTATCTAATAGATGAATACATATATATATATCCCCCTTTGACAAACCCATTTATATATACTATACTCTGAACACCTCCCATAGATACCTATGTCTGAATACCAAATTTAAAGTTCATGTGACTTATGGTTCCGAAGTTATAGCTGATAAAGGATTCCACGCCTATGGGACGTGCCATGCCCCCTTTTACAAACTCATTTATTTATACCCTCATATAAGCACCTACTATTGATATGTATTCATACCAAATTTCAAGTTCATGGGACTTATGGTTCCGAAGTTATGGCTGATAAAAAATTCCACGCCTATGGGATGTACCACGCCCCTTTTTACAAACTCGTTTATATATACCCTCGTATAAGCACCTACCATTGATATGTCTGCATACGAAATTTCAAGTTCGTGGGACTTATGGTTCCGAAGATATGGCTGATAAAAAATTCCACGCCAATGGGATAAGCCACGCCCACTTTTCAAACTCGGTTTTACGTACGTAGCACCTACCATTCGTATCTCTGCATAACAAATTTCAAGTTCGTGGGACTTATGGTTCCGAAGTTATAGCTGATAAAAAATTCCGCGCCTATG
>NW_023466576.1:0-7391 GCF_013731165.1 Rhagoletis pomonella
CAAATTTCTCCAAAACTTGGTACAGCATACTAAATGGCCGAAAATTTACAAAATCGGACAATAACCACGCCCACATCCCATATAACGGTCATTTAGAGAAATACAAAATCTTCGATAAATCAATAAATATTAAAGCTAATTTATTCCAAATTGATGCTTGCAACAATTCTTTACCAAGAAATACGTTTATGGTAAAATTTTGGAAATGAATTGATCAAACTTTGATTGCTTTTTCCCACAAAATTCAAATTTGGAAATAATTTTGTATATTATGAAACGTGCTATATACTGAAAAGTCTTTTAAGGAAGCCTAATTTTCACTACAGGATATAAGCCGAAGCGTTCCCCATTGCCGGGCATTCATCTTTCTCTGGGCCATTTGATGCTATGTTGTATATAATGTACATACATATGCATGTATTCGCATATTATTGTAGTATAAATTAAAACATGCATGCAGGCTAAGTAGGGATGACGTTAAAAATTTCAAAATAATGCTATTAATTAAGTATACAATGTGTAAAATAAAAGGTATACCCAAGACTGCTATCTCCCCACCACTGATTGATATAGGCTAGATTATCGTTCGTGAAAATAGACATGTTTGTACAAGCTCAGAACTCTTCCAAGTGATCTTCAAACAATTGCAGGCCGATTTTCTATTGTATCAGACATTAATACGCACATAATTATATACATCGTGTCTGAACTTTTTTTTCAACAACTTCCATTTTCGAAATGTCTTCCCCTAAATCGCCCAAATTACGCACTGTGCGCCGAATATTTAACTTTTTCAAACATCTGCTATTTCTTTAACTATTGTGCAATTTGTTGTCATTATGTGAATTTGTCTATAAATTCGCGTAGCGTTTGGCAGCTGTGGCACACTTTAAATAACGACGCGCACTTTTTGTTAGAAATGTTATCAATACTTTCGTGTACATACATACATATATAGTATGTATGTATGTATATTATTCGGGGGTGGTGTTCAATTTGTTCGACCACAGAAGGTGTTCAATTTCCAAACACCTGTTTATTGGAGAATAAATAGGGAATTACGAATTCGCCCCGCCCATTGTCATAGTCCGTGCTAGCATCGTAGTTAATGTTTGCTATTATTGTTGCCATCATAACCGCAGGCGCCATCATAGTTGCTTTTATCAGTGCGCCGCTCATGGCGTGTCATTAGGTAGATAAACACCCGGTAAATCGATGCTTGCCACTCAACACACTCGCAATTTCAGCTGATTTTTCGCCTCGTGCTGGTCTTCATTTTCTTCTTCTTTAGCTGTTACCCGTCGATTATGATGGCAATGAATTGGCAATTTTTTAGGCAATTACCCGTAATGAGGCAACGATACGGCGCATGTTTTGCGGTTGACAAGAAAATAAAAACATTACATTCGAATTTATGATCGTTTTTGTTGTTGTACGTATGTACATTAAATGCATGAATTTCATTGACTTAAGTCGAAGGTTGGCAACATAGATATAAATGTGTCTGTCAAATAATTGAATGCCTGTTGCTTCATCTTGTGCGTGCATTAGGAGTAATGACGTCATTATTGCGACTAAAATAAAAGCTGAGGATATTTTTAAGTTTAAATGGAAAAAATCAGCATAATTTTGGTATGTAAATTTCAGGGATTAAGTTGCGAGTTTTGATGCTACTTAAACGTACATGTCCCTAACTCACACACACCTAATGAGTGGACAAGGGCGAAAGTGGCAGGGCCTCTGATGTGAAATTTTTAATAAGTAAGACAAATGAAAGACAGATGGCATGGATAGTTCCAAAGACTCCTGTTATTCTTGCACAAAAGACTTAGAAAAATAGCTCTCTCATTCACCACTTGAGACGAAAATTTATTTTGTATATGATTTAGCTCACGTCAACAGTCGCAATGGTCGAGTGAGCAGAGCACTGGCGTTCAATTCGAGAGATTCAAATCCGAGTCCTGGAGAAGTAGGTTTTTTTTCATTTTATTTAATTTACTTTTTTTAATTTAATTTTTAGAATGTATAGTTTAAAAAGAAAAAAATATATTTTTCAATTTCATTTAATTGGCTCGTTTAAAAAGAAAAATATATACTTTTTTAATTTCATTTAATTTTTACGAACTTATTTTATTTAGTTCGTTGAATCATATTTTGGTTTAGTTCAATTTTCTTTGAATGTTAAGATTGTATTGTATATAGAAGAAAGATATGTTTTTTAATTTCATTTCATTTTAAGAAAGTTATTTTATTTAATTTTTTTTTAAATGTATATATTCTTTTTGTTAATTTTATTTTCTTCTAATTTTATTTTCTTTCCCGCGGTAGACTTTCGGCTGGAAACCCCCATACCAGAGGTGTTAAAGAATGCAGTCTTCGTGACTTTAAATCGTGGCAGTCACATTCACTGACTAACACTTTTTAAATGCAGCCAATCAATCACATTTTTGACTGAAGACTGCAAAGTTGAAGTCATTAGTATTTTCTGTTATTCATGACTAATTAGCCATTTTTGCAGTCTGAGGTGAATAATGAAAATCTAAAGCAATCTTTGCGTACACTTCTTCATAGAATAACAATACTTATTTGTTTAGAAAATAAATGAGTACACAAATAGCTTAATTAAAACTCCAGTAGTATATAAAACCTTTAAAAAATGTCAATGAATTCCCGTAACTTCCTATGAAATAAATTTGTGTTTTTTATATGTACATAATCTGTAAATATTATGTAAATGAGAAAATAACAAAGTGCAAATCCCGCTTTCTTGCTAGTAGAATGCTTTCCACTTAAAATATTACGCTTACGCCTTCCGCTTTTACATAAGGTAAAAGTTGGATCCACCACGGAATCGTCGAAGGAAAAAACATTTATTATGGAAGACATTTTTCATATACTCAAGTAATTTGGACATTCTGTACGAAAGACTTACGTCACGAACTTTTCTTGCACAGAAAGTGAAAAATTGTTCCAGAAATGGACAGTTCACCCTAACCACCAATTATATTGAAGTTGAAATTATCAAGACTTTTTGTGGCTTAGAAAAGTCAAGGTTTTCACCGAAACGATTATTATCTCAACACGCGCAAGTCCCTCTCATTCTTAACTTTGGGTTTTTTTAGAGTTTTGTTCACATTCTTTGACATTACCTTTTGTTTTCACGTAGAAATAAACCAAAACCGGAATGTGTTCTCGGTCCCTGAAAAAAATTCAAAGTACTGCAAAAGAATGCGTTCCAATGGCTGAAATCAAATGACTAACAAAAAGTGACAAAAGAATGCAATCCAATGGCTGAAGTCAAATGACTAACAAAAAATTAATAAAAAAGTGATTTATGAATCATAAATCAAAAAAAAGAATAAAGACTAATTTTTTTTAGTCTTAGTCGGGACTAAAAACAATGATTGCAATCACTCGGGACTTCAATTAAATGAATATTTTAGTTAAAAATGATTGCATTCTTAAACACCTCTGACCCATACTTTGTTTTAAAATTAAAAATATTTTTTTTTTAATTTTCAAGTAGCTTTCTTATTTTTTATTTATTTTTTTCTTTTTGTAATTTAATTTTTATATATAAATATATAATTTTAATTTTATTTAGTTACATTTTTTTACTTTATTTTAATTTTTTATTTTGTTTTCAATTTAATTACCCTTTTTTTACTAGTCTCTATTATTTTAAAAAGAAAAATTAATGTGTGGTATTCTTCCTTAGCAGTACCCCCTCTCTGCCCAGTTTTCTTCTAGCTTATGGCATTTTCGTTTCTATCGAAAAATGTTACCTTCCCATTGCCTTCTCAGCACAAACACTAAGAACCGGGCAATGAAAAGGCGACATTTTTCGTAGAAATGAAAACGCCATTAAACCGTTTTTAAAATATGTAGAATTCATTTAAAAAAAAAGCTAGTTTTCCAAGTGGCAAAATAACGTGAAATCAATTTCAAGGTCATCTCGAGGTCAACATAGTTTCAAGATAGTTGCCAGAATTGATAATTGTCTTACGGAAGACTTTTGTCTTTCGAAAGACTGTGGTGTGTTGAAATACAGTTGCCAAAATCGCCCTGTAAAGATTTCAAGCCTATAGGCATCACCTTATTTTTTATATATAGAATGGCAGCCAAACCACGACACAGCACGATATTCCAAGGGCAAATCTGCTGAATACACGCTCAGAGTTTTTCTCAATATCGATGGCGCTTTCGGCAATAACTATTCGGAGTCTTTTGTTAATTCCTTTCCCAGATAGGGATGCGATGGGGACCGGTAGATTTTATTGGGATCATTCTCGAAAAATAACTACTATGTATATCAGAACTTGGGGACGGCTTCATAACGAAATACATACGTAACTATAGGTACGCCCAAGGGGCTTTCTGTCTCTTATGCGCTATAATTTAACCATTAATGCTATACTTCTAAGCCCCGAGGGCACTGGTTATCAGGTCATAGCGTATTCAGATGACATAGCAATCGTTATAATCGGTAAACATCATTAACACAAAACGCAGTCAGTCTCATAAACATGTGGTCTAAATAATGTAGAAGTAGCGTCAATCCAACCAAATCCGAGATGGAAGTATAAGATTGCTCCATGCAAACCCCCCTTATTAAACTGGATAGAACTGACTCTTTCAACCGAGGTCAAATACATTGGAATTATTGTAGACAAGAAATTGACTGGAAGCGTTCCAGGGAAACCAATACCATTTGGTATGCTTATAAACTTGTTATAGGAAAGAATGCGGAATAAAGCCACATATGCAATATTGGATATACAAAGCGGTGGTAAACCTCATCCTGCTCAACGACGACCCGTTCTAAATAATGCGTCATACAGAGTGAAAATGGAACAGGTACAGCGGACGGCTTCTATGGTTCTCACACGAGCGCTACCAACACACCCATCAAATCTCTAGAAATATTTCCAAAATTTATGGCTGGCTGTAATGCGGCCAGGTTAAATACGATACGGTAGAAGGGAGACCTCAGATTCGGATATCCAAAGTCGTTAAATCTCTACCGGATAACCTATGGCAACTAGGTTATACCACTCCTCTACTCTGTTTAGAACACAAGTTCTCCATAATAGTCTCCGAGAGGAAAGAAGGGAAAAGGGCCACAGACTTAGACCCAGGACCGATGGATATATGTATATGCACATAGTTCCAAGCTTAAAGAAAGATTGGATAGCGGGATTTACTATGATGAGCTCGCGCTAAGCCTCAGTTTCCGCTTACCGGACCATTGTAGCGTTTTTCAAGCAGAGCTAAATGCCATAATGGAGGCCGCTATAAAATCTTTAAAATCTAACAGTGAAATTCCTGGCAACTGCATATCGAGCCCTAACCGCCAAAATAACGTAAGCGACATTTTTTTCAAATTTTTCTTTTTGATGCAGAAATGCATCTAGACGCTCTAGGAATATTTCTGCATCAAAAAGAAAATTTTGAAAAAAATGTCGCTTACGTTATTTTGGCGGTTAGAGATCGATATGTAGTCGACGAGTTGGCATGTAGAGGGACGGAAATATTCGAAATCAATTCTACTTAAGATGCGGGCATACCTCTAACCTCCGGCAAACACAGGTTGAAGACTTGAGTCATCGGCTGGTAAATTCCAGTTGTGATGTGGAAACTACCTGGTCTACCTCCAGAGGCGAGGAAGAGGTAGAGAAAGTCGAACATTATTTCTGCCTCTATCCCGCACTAGCAAAAAGGCGCAACCAATTCTTCAATAAGTACCCTTTAGACTGTTTAGCTGACCTGAACTCGGCAAACATATTCTGTGCTACATATAAATATGTACAAAACGCACACGGTGGTTCAACTTTTTCTGCATGTCTTTTTTCTGTGTATACAAGAAGGAAACATCGAAATGCAGAGCTAAGGATAACTCGTCCCTTTATATATTTGGTATGTATTAGCCTGTGCGTCGATTGACCGCTATTGGAGTGATCCCATGGTGACTGCCACAGTTCCATTGTTCGACGCCTTTCTACATGATTTCCATAACTTTCCGTAAGGATCTTCGGGGTTCGCAATGCTCCATTTTTGGACCAAGAGTGCAATAGCATGCAGTCCAGACCAGCGCATACTCTAAGGGTGCAAGGTCTTTACACTTAACGGATTCCTTTGATATATGATGGCGTTTGACATCCAGTTGCCAAAACCTCTGAGCTGTAGAGAAAAACGGACTTCAGAATAGCAGCTAGTAGCTTCACTACATTATGCCTTGGCCCCTCTTGTGTTTAGCATAAGCCTTGAGGGTGTTCTTTGGGTGATCACTTGTAGCCCAATTGGTTTTTAAATCTCAGCCTTGAGTCGAATTTAATGCCTAGGCATTTGAGCTAAGGTTTGGACTTTACAGTAGAGCTCTTTACATCGAGCTTAGTACTAGTTATTCGGTAATTTTTCCAATGTATTTTGTTTGTGTAAAGTTATTTTACTATCGGCTTACCATAACCAAACTATCGTTGTGGCAAGCAAGATAATTTTGCTGGTAGTTGATAAACTTGTACCAGCTGTACGATATTTATTCAATTTTAAATCCGCTCGCTGTCGAAAGGCCTAACGCATATGAGTAAGTAAAATTCATTAAATTTTCTGTCACAACTTTTTTATTTATAAGAAAACAAAAACTACGAATCAGTTGTTGATAAACATAAATTACCATAGCACATTTGATAAATAGTCGAGTACCAAGTAGCAGTTATCGACAACTACCGAAATGGGTATGAAGACCCCTGATGAATTTTTGCACGTCAGTGGACATGTACTTTGTATCCGGTTTTGGTTTGGTGTGTAGCATACTTTTAGGCGCTATGAGTTCGGTTCACCTTTCTCTCTGTTTGTTTAGTGCGGTTGCTAGTTAACAGTTTGGAAAACTGTTCCCTACATAATTCAAGGACGCTCTGTACTTCGGTCACTAGGTCGGCGTGTACAATTTTTCTTATGGCAGTACGGCTTGTTCCCTAAGTCGTAAGCCCAACTTTCTGAAAAAATTTTGCTGGCATTTTTACTATCGGCCAGCATTTCGGCATCTTTCTTTTTATTATGGAAAATATATCTCGCTTCCCTCTTGATATATGTACATAGAGATGTGACTGCTGATTTAATTGCAATGTCTGGATAATTAAATTCTTAAGGCTAAAATATCGGTCGCTAATTAAACACCTCTTAGTATTTTTTATTAAAAACACTTGTTGCTCTACTGGGACCTCTTACATGAAATTTCATATTTATTTACCCACCCGCTACTTCTAAGAATACCGCTCATAAACATTCTTAAAAATGAAATTTGCCTTTCCATGTTAACGCACGCCATTAATATGTATATTTAAGTACGCATGCAAATATTTAATTAAAAGAACTATGTTAATAAAAAAATG
>NW_023466577.1:0-7389 GCF_013731165.1 Rhagoletis pomonella
TTCACCATGGAACTCAACTGCTTATTCGCTTAGTACAAAGAGCGCAACTTTGGCCGGAGTACACGGCATTACAGGCCAATAATTGCGTCCCGAGTTCGAGCAGCATTGTTTCGCTATCACCATTTCTTGATGACTTTGGAATTATTAGAGTCGGCGGGCGATTAAAAAACTCTATGCTTAGTTTTGAATCGCGCCACCCATGCATTATTCCGAAGGATCATCCACTGACATTTAGTATAATAACCTTTTTTCATCGCAAACAACATCACGCAGGTCCTCAAGCTTTACTCGCCTTCATTCGAATGCAGTTTTGGCCCATAGGTGGTCGGAAAACAGTCACTCGAGTCCTACAAAAATGCATTATTTGCTGCAAATCGAGACCGCGCCTTGTCGAGCACATAATGGCCGACCTGCCTAAAGAGCGAATTCAGGCCTCGCGCCCATTCATAGTCACCGGTGTGGACTACTGTGGGCCATTTTATTACAAGCCTGAATTACGCAATAAATCGCCCACAAATGTTATGTAAGCGTTTTCATTTGCTTCGCCACAAAGGCTGTATGGATGGAGTTGGTAAGAGACCTCTCAACAGGTGCTTTCATTGACGCGCTAAAACGATTCATCGCTACGCGTGGCATACCCAGCTGCATCTGGTCTGACAATGCGTCGAATTTTGTAGGCGCCAAGAACGAGCTTAAAGAACTACGGAACTTAGCCCTCAGCGAGAAACACCGCAGCGAAGTCCACAACTTTTGCCTCAGTAATGGCTTTGATTGGCGTTTCATCCCACCTCGCTCTCCGCACTTTGGCGGTTTGTGGGAAGCGGCCGTAAAAACAGCCAAACAACATTTCTATCGTTCCGTTGGCTCATCACTGCTTGGCTTCGATGAATTGCGTACTTTGGTATGTCAAATCTGTGCTGTAATTAACTCTCGTCCTCTCGTACCCCTTTCAGAAAACCCAGAGGATTTAGATGTGCTAACGCCAGGCCATTTTTTGATTGGTGGTTCTCTGACAGCTCTTCCGGAACCGGATCTAACGACGCTAAACTACGACCGACTTGATCGATGGCAGCGTGCAACATACATTAAACAGGTTTTTTGGAAGCGGTGGACTCAAGAGTATCTAACTCTTCTACAGCAACGCGCAAAGTGGCGTTTACCTCATGCCAACATTCAAGTCAATGATGTCGTATGCATAAAGGAAGAAAACTCACCACCACTGAAGTGGTCTCTAGCACGGGTAATCGAAGTTGTCCCTGGAGCAGACGGTGTCGTACGTGTGGCACTTTTAAAAACATCTAGCGGTATAACGCGACGAGCCGTGAACAAGCTGTGTGTCCTCCCGGTGAAGGATTCTGTTGAAAGCCCTGACCTTTCAACGGGGGGGAGGATGTTCGGAGCAGCAGCGGATAAGCCAGCAACATAAAATATGTTTATCAAAATCAATATGAATAACGTTATCTGATCACACTGAAATTTTCATACTCAATTGAGCTGCATATTTACTTGTATGTATTTAAACTGTGCTAATTTTGTTTCCCCTTTATACTATGTATAAAGCATGCGTATATACATACATACATATATGTATGTGCATACGTACCGCCCGCGCTCAGTTGGATACATTCGTATGCAAGCAAGCGAAAAATAGTACATATGTATGTAAGCAATATTGTGTGCGCGGGTGCATACGTGCATAAATATATATATGTAAATTCTCATGCTTTTAAGAAAACTGGTTTTCTATTGTTGGTGATGAATTTGCAGTTATCCAATGTAATTAGGACATACTTAAATAGTTCAAGGTGAACTTTCTGTTAGTTAGTCGCGGACCAAATCTTGTTAAATACAGTTGCTTAACTTATGCATACATCGTTTGTTTTATTTTAATAGCTGCTAAAAAGGCTTAGTAGCTCAACATTTGGTGACCCCGACGTGATCGTATCACGCGATTTTTGGTTTGTTTCCGGCCGCTTACTGAGATAATTCTGCCACACTAGTGTAAACGTCAGCAACTTCGTCATGCCAGGGGAAGATGCAGATCGAGTAGCCTTTCTAAAGCTGAAAACAAAGGCCATATTCAGCAGACTGGAGAGCTTGATTAACGAGTTGGACGCAGACAAGCTACACAGTATGGATGAGTACAGTCTTTCAGCAATGCTAGAATCCTTAGGCGAATTGAAATCCAGTTTTTCTGCCGCACACACAAGCCTAGAGGAATTGGACTTCGACTCCATTGCCAGCGACCTGCCAAGTAACTTCGATGCTGCTCTAATCAACCTTAGAGCTACACTGCAACGCGAGATTGGTAAACGTAGTGCCTCGCAACATTGCTCCACGCTCAGAATGAACTCCAGTGAGACCCAATCAATCATTGTGAACGCTAATAGCTCACGCTTGCCATTGCTGACACTGCCTAGATTCAGTGGCGCCTACACCGAGTGGATAAATTTCTATTCAATGTTCACGTCAATAATCGACAAGGACAGCGACCTCACCAACATCGACAAATTGCAGCATCTTCGTTCCTGTCTGAGCGGCGCTGCCCTTGACACCGTGCGCTCGCTGGAAATAAACGACGCTCTTTATAACACTGCATTAGATCTTTTACAAAAGCGCTTCGATAACAAACGTCTTATATTTCAGGCACACGTCAGGGAGATATTTGGGCTAGAGAGGGCAGATTCAAACGTAACCAAGCTACGAGAGCTGACAGATAAGGTCACAGCACACATACGCGCATTGCAGTCGCTCGCATCCAATGGGAAGATCGCAGATGGCATCATCGTACAATTGGTGATCCAGAAACTTGACAAAAAGACGCAAGCTAAATGGGAGGAGAGTTCATCGGTCAGCGAACTGCCATCCTGGGATCAATTAGCTATGTTCTTGGAGAAGCGCTGCAGAACACTCGAGAACGTTGAGCATTCTATGCAGACACCGACTGGTCAGGCGGTAAAAGCTACCAAGAACGTGAGTACTTGTCAGAGGAAATCCTTTGTTGCTTCCAACGGCTCAAAAGGTGTTTGTGTGTTTTGTGGATCTGCCGAGCATGCAATTTATAGCTGTCAACTCTTCGCAAATTTGTCTCCGAACTTACGCCTGAGGGAAGTTAAGAAGCTTTCCCTTTGTCTTAACTGCCTAAAGACTGGGCATCAAATTCGTGACTGCAAATCCGGATCGTGCCGCGCCTGTCAGTCGAAACACCACACGCTCTTGCATTTCGAACGCTCAACTGCATCGTTAAACAATAGTCAAGCCGAAGCTTCGTCGGCAGCTACAGTTCAATCCAACGCTATGACTGCATCGTTATCTGTGTCGCCTAGTGCCCCAGTATCTCCTTCTGATGCTGTGTTCCTAGCTACTGCCGTCGTTCTGGTAAAAAATCGTGCTGGAAGCTTCGTGCCTTGCAGGGCGCTTTTAGATTCTGGCTCCCAGTTACACTTTGTCACAACTCGCCTTGCAAACCAATTGCAGCTTGTAAAAGCAAAATCTTCTGCTACAGTATCTGGCATTGGAGATGCCAATTTCTCAACGGAGGGTTACTCAGTCGACCTCGTACTGAAGTCGCGGACTTCAGATTTCTCAACAAACATAACAGCTGTTGTTGTGTAAACCATAACCGACAACCAGCCTGGCTGCTCCGTGAGCACCAACGAGTGGAATGTTCCGTCGAATATACAACTAGCTGATCCTGGGTTCAACTTACCGCAGCGAATTGATCTGCTCATTGGAGCAGCATTGTTCTTCGATCTGCTATGTGTGGGGCAGATACGCTTGGCATACGGTTTACCACTCCTTCAGAAAACACGCCTCGGTTGGGTGCTATCTGGAGGGGGGCAACAAGCTCCAAAACTATCATCTTTTGTGGTGCGACGGAAGTCCTCCAGTGATATTATTTCCACTCGGTTGGACGATTTAGTGCGTCAGTTCTGGGAAATAGAGCACAACTTCGAGCCGATCTCTAAGGCCTCCCAAGAAGATATCGACTGCGAAGCCCACTTCCGGGAAAATTATTTGCGATTGTCATCAGGCGAATACTCAGTTCGTCTTCCCATGAAGCGTAGTGTGGAGGCCCTTGGAGACTCCTATTTGCAAGCTCGTCAACGCTTCGAAAGTCTTGAACGAAAATTCGCTCGTAACCCTGAGCTTAAAACAGAATATAGTAAGTTCATAAAGGAATATCTGGACCTTAATCACATGTCGCTAGTTACCAATGAGGTTTTTCAACAATGCAAGTATTTTCTGCCGCATCATTGCGTCATCAAGGATGACAGTAGCACAACAAAGCTGAGAGTGGTTTTTGATGGCTCTGCATCCACTACTTCGGGCTTTTCGCTGAACGACCTACTCATGGCAGGCCCAACTATTCAGCCGAAACTTTTTAATATCCTTATTAGATTTCGTACTTTTTCCATAGCACTTACTGGGGACATCTGTAAGATGTATAGGTGTGTTCGCGTCACCCCACCAGATAGCATGCTCCAATGCATATTGTGGCGTGAATCTCCTCAGGAAAACTTTGCCATCTATAAGTTAGACACGCTGACTTATGGAACTAAGCCTGCGTCATTTCTGGCCATACGTGCCATGCACCAACTCGCAGCTGACGAATCCTCGACTTACCCCATTGGTGCAGAAATAGTGCGTCGAGACTTCTACGTAGATGACTTGATATCTGGAGGCGATTCGATGGAAGAAGTACTGAATATCAAGCTACAAACAACTAGCCTCCTTGCTCGAGGAAACTTTAAGTTACGCAAGTGGTGCTCTAATAGTCCAGATATCCTTCGTGATATACCTGACGTAGACAAGGAACGTTTCCTTAAGTTTGACGATGGCAGTGACATCACCAAAGCTCTGGGACTAGTTTGGGATCCGGTCAAGGACAAGCTGCTATTTTCGTTTGTGCCACAACGAGAACTCGGTAAAAACTCAAAACGCTCTGCGTTGTCTACTCTAGCTCGCTGTTACGATCCCCTTGGACTAATGGGCCCTACGCTGACCAAGGCGAAGATTCTTCTGCAACGCATGTGGAGAGACAAGCTTGAGTGGGATGAGAGTCTACCGCAATCGTTAAACACCGCCTGGTCTGTCTTTTGCAGCGGGTTTGCAGACATACAGCACCTATCATTTCCTCGTTACGTCTTGCAACCTGGGGCCATTACAGAAATTCATGCATTTTGCGATGCAAGCCGTGAAGCTTATGGGGCTTGCGTTTATACGCGTTCAGCCAAGGATAGTAAGGTACAAGTGCACCTGTTGTGTTCGAAGGCCCGTGTCGCTCCACTGAAGACTATCACCGTGCCCAAGCTGGAACTCTGTGCAGCAACACTGCTGGCACAACTCATGGGTGAGTTTACAAAAATGAAGCTTTTTAACTGTTCATTTCATTGTTGGTCAGATTCCTCCACTGTCCTCTCGTGGCTGCGAGAAGAACCATCGAAATTTAACGTATTTGTCGCTAACCGAATTTCCACCATACATCAATTAACGGAGGGCATGCGGTGGCACTATGTTCCGACAGCAATGAATCCGGCGGACATTTTATCCAAAGGAGCTACCCCGCAGGAACTTCTAGGATCTTCACTTTGGATGCACGGCCCGTCATTTTTGCGAGAAGTGGAGGGCAGCTGGCCGCGCATGTGTCTACCACAACCAAAACTTCCAGAACTTCGACAAAAGGTGTTGCTTGCCGCACATAACCGCAATGACATTTCGCTTTCGTTCAAGTACATTAATTCATTTGGAACAATGCAGCGCATTTTTGGGTACGTCAGCAAATTTGTCAATATTACAACATCGCCAAGCTCTTCGCAGCAGAGCTTCACCATGGAACTCAACTGCTTATTCGCTTAGTACAAAGAGCGCAACTTTGGCCGGAGTACACGGCATTACAGGCCAATAATTGCGTCCCGAGTTCGAGCAGCATTGTTTCGCTATCACCATTTCTTGATGACTTTGGAATTATTAGAGTCGGCGGGCGATTAAAAAACTCTATGCTTAGTTTTGAATCGCGCCACCCATGCATTATTCCGAAGGATCATCCACTGACATTTAGTATAATAACCTTTTTTCATCGCAAACAACATCACGCAGGTCCTCAAGCTTTACTCGCCTTCATTCGAATGCAGTTTTGGCCCATAGGTGGTCGGAAAACAGTCACTCGAGTCCTACAAAAATGCATTATTTGCTGCAAATCGAGACCGCGCCTTGTCGAGCACATAATGGCCGACCTGCCTAAAGAGCGAATTCAGGCCTCGCGCCCATTCATAGTCACCGGTGTGGACTACTGTGGGCCATTTTATTACAAGCCTGAATTACGCAATAAATCGCCCACAAATGTTATGTAAGCGTTTTCATTTGCTTCGCCACAAAGGCTGTATGGATGGAGTTGGTAAGAGACCTCTCAACAGGTGCTTTCATTGACGCGCTAAAACGATTCATCGCTACGCGTGGCATACCCAGCTGCATCTGGTCTGACAATGCGTCGAATTTTGTAGGCGCCAAGAACGAGCTTAAAGAACTACGGAACTTAGCCCTCAGCGAGAAACACCGCAGCGAAGTCCACAACTTTTGCCTCAGTAATGGCTTTGATTGGCGTTTCATCCCACCTCGCTCTCCGCACTTTGGCGGTTTGTGGGAAGCGGCCGTAAAAACAGCCAAACAACATTTCTATCGTTCCGTTGGCTCATCACTGCTTGGCTTCGATGAATTGCGTACTTTGGTATGTCAAATCTGTGCTGTAATTAACTCTCGTCCTCTCGTACCCCTTTCAGAAAACCCAGAGGATTTAGATGTGCTAACGCCAGGCCATTTTTTGATTGGTGGTTCTCTGACAGCTCTTCCGGAACCGGATCTAACGACGCTAAACTACGACCGACTTGATCGATGGCAGCGTGCAACATACATTAAACAGGTTTTTTGGAAGCGGTGGACTCAAGAGTATCTAACTCTTCTACAGCAACGCGCAAAGTGGCGTTTACCTCATGCCAACATTCAAGTCAATGATGTCGTATGCATAAAGGAAGAAAACTCACCACCACTGAAGTGGTCTCTAGCACGGGTAATCGAAGTTGTCCCTGGAGCAGACGGTGTCGTACGTGTGGCACTTTTAAAAACATCTAGCGGTATAACGCGACGAGCCGTGAACAAGCTGTGTGTCCTCCCGGTGAAGGATTCTGTTGAAAGCCCTGACCTTTCAACGGGGGGGAGGATGTTCGGAGCAGCAGCGGATAAGCCAGCAACATAAAATATGTTTATCAAAATCAATATGAATAACGTTATCTGATCACACTGAAATTTTCATACTCAATTGAGCTGCATATTTACTTGTATGTATTTAAACTGTGCTAATTTTGTTTCCCCTTTATACTATGTATAAAGCAT
>NW_023466578.1:0-7387 GCF_013731165.1 Rhagoletis pomonella
ATACGAGCCCGAGTATATTTGGGAAATCCCTCAAGGTTTCGAGGATAGTCGTAACAATTTGGCGATCCTGGCAGGAGGTGGAGGGCAGTGTGGCGAATACTGCGGAAACACAAAGCGAACAACGAGAAATAGGCAGAATGACGTAGAATGTTCCACAAAGAGAAACGTCAAGTTGGATGAACACTGCGAACAGCGAGAGAAAGAGAATTAGCGATAAACTTCAGAATGTTCTAGAGTTGCCATAAGTGCCAGCGCAGGTATATAAGGGCGCCGACACCACGAGGTGAGTGAGTTGCAAGTCAGCAAGCTACAAGTAAAGTGAGCAGAGAAGCGAGTTGCGAATAAGCAAGCTATAAGTTTAATTGTGTGTAACAAGTTCAGTAAAGCGTTGTAATTGCTTTAACAAGTATTGTAGTATTTTTACTGTATTAGCAAGTATTGTAAAATTGTTTGTTGTACAATAAAGTTAATTGTACTACAATTTGGTCATCGTTAGCATTTATTTAACAATCCAGCGATACGAGCCCGAGTATATTTGGGAAATCCCTCAAGGTTTCGAGGATAATCGTAACAATTGGTGTCAGAAGTGGGATTGTTAAATAAATCCCGAAGGATAAACTACTGAAAATGGCGAAAATTCAGGACTTAAAGATTGAGGAGCTGAAACAGGAGTTGGAAAAGCGGAAGCGGAAGAAAAGTAGAATTGTTATCTCGGTTGCGAGAGGCTATGGAAGCTGAAGGCATCGACGTGGACAAATACGACTTCCAAGATAAACCCGACGATACATCCGCAAAGGACGAACAGAAGGATGAGGCCGCTTGTTCGTCGAAGGATATGCAGCAGACATCCGGGAAGGTTGAAGAACAGCAAAAGGCTCCGTCGTCATCACCAGCTATGGACATGAACACGTTATTGGCTGCCATGTCAGAGATGTCATCACAGATTTCATCCCAGCTGCAAGTGCAGGAAACACGCATGTCCTCGCAGCTGGAAGCACAGAAAACGTACATGTCATCGCAGCTATATGAAAAGATTACTCAGCTACAGGAGAATTTATTTAAAGATAACGCGGAACTCAGAGAGAGACAGGATAAAATCGAGGAACGACAAGATAAAATCGAAGAGCTACTTCAGGAGAAAGTCGAAGCAAAGGTAGAAGAGTTGGAAGGTCGCCTCCGAGATATGCAGTTGATTCGCCCACCTTCTTCGACCAGCGCGCCCAAGCTACAGCAAATCACTGGAGCATGGAGGATAAATCCGCTGCACTGTTCGTTGCATTAAAAGGACCTGCAGCGGAAATCTTGCAGACTATTCCTGATTGTGAAAGGAACAGTTACGATGCGTTAATGGGTGCAGTGGAAAGACGTTATGGTAGCGAGCACAGGAGACAGATTTACCAGATGGAGCTGGAGAATCGCTGCCAGAAATCCAACGAGACTTTACAGGAATTCGCTTCCGAGATCGAAAGGTTGGCTCATTTGGCAATTGGAGATGCATCTGGTGAGCACCTCGAAAGAGTAAAAATCCAGAGGTTCATCAACGGAATGCGGGACGTGTATACCAAGCGAGAGACGTACGCGAATCCTAAGCCAACATTTGCTGAAACTGTCTCGTATGCTCAGACGCGTGAAACGGCGGCGCTCCTAAGTAGACCAGCCTACAAAGCACATCGCGTGGAAGTGGAAACACCGGACGAGACAAATGAAATGCTGCAGAAGATTATCCAACTGCTGGGCGAGAAAAAGCATGGTTCTGGCAAATGTTTTAAATGTGGAAAGTCAGGCCACTTCGCCCGCGATTGCAGCGCAAGTTCCAATGGTCACAACAATTCAGCAGGACGCAAACGCAGGGCTGAGGGAGACGAAACCAACTCCGATCAGTCGTTAAACTAAAACGAGCCAGCAGCAAGGGGCGCGCGCTGGCTCCAGCAATTGAATGCCCCATAATCTCCGTCTCGCGAATTGGCAGAAAAGCGAGCAACGTTACTGTTGGTGGATATGTGGACGGACATGAGCGAGTACTAACTGTGGATACGGGCGCATCACATTCCATCATTCGATCTGATTTGGTCACTAAAGAGGTAAGGCCATTACCTGGAGCAAGGTTGAGGACAGCAACTGGTGAGGACACCCAAGTTGTAGGGGAGGTAACATGCAAAGTCGCAATAGGGAATGTGACGGTGTTACACAAGTTCATAGTCGCGGCGATTATGGATGAAGTCATCATTGGATTAGACTTCATGCTTGATCAAGGTATGAAGATCAACATGAAGAACAGGATTATGACGTATAACAACATGGAAGTGCCCCTTCGGTTTGGGTATGATGGTCCGTACAGCAGCAAGCGAGTGATCTTAGAGGAAAGCGAGCAGATTCCACCGAAGTCAGAAGCAGTTGTGTGGGCAAAGATTGATGGAGATTGTGGGACAAACAAATTGTGGGTTGTTGAAGCAACACAAAATTCTACACCGGACGTACTTATTGGTAAAACCTTGGCTAAGACGCAAAAGGATGGACGCATCCCAGTTCGAGTGCTCAATGAGTTCAAGTCACCAGTCAAACTCCGAAGAGGAACTGTACTGGGGCAATGTCGAGAGGTAGAGGCAATCTTCAACTGCGAAAAGTTACCTGAAAGCGATTCCATTGGCGAGAATGACATTGCGGAAGACATTAATGCATGGACGGAAGGGTTGGAAGAAAAATACCAGCACAAGGCTAAGGAACTTCTCCGAAGATACTGCAACATATTCGACAAGGATGGCGACAAACCAGGCAGGACTAACGTTGTGAAACATCGCATTGATACTGGCGATGCAAGGCCAATCCGTCAAGCTCCTCGGAGTGTTCCACTTGCCAAACGTGAAACTGTTAGCCAAATAATAAACGAAATGAGCGAGAGTGGTGTGATTGAGCCATCAGCGAGTCCATGGAGTTCGCCGGTAGTACTTGTGAAGAAGAAGGATGGTCAAATGCGGTTCTGCGTAGACTACCGGAAACTAAACGATGTGACAAAAAAAGACAGCGATCCTCTTCCCAGGATCGATGACACTCTGGACTCGTTGACTGGAACAAAGTGGTTCTCAACACTCGACCTTAAGAGCGGTTATTGGCAAGTGAAGGTAAGTGACGAGGATAAGGAGAAAACAGCTTTCAGCGTTGGAGACGGTCTGTGGCAATTCACGGTGATGCCCTTTGGATTATGCAACGCTCCTGCCACTTTTGAACGACTTATGGACCATGTGCTCAAAGGACTGCATTGGAAAACATGTTTGGTGTATCTAGACGACATTATCATATTGGGTAAAAGCTTTGAGGAACACCTGAACAATTTGGAAGAAGTTTTCCAGAGGATAGCTGGCGCTGGTCTGAAGCTAAGTCCTAAAAAGTGCTCACTGTTCAGGAAGGAGGTGAACTACTTAGGGCACAAGGTGACAACGGAGGGCATCTGTACTGCGAAGGAAAAGATAGAAGCAGTAAAGGATTGGCCAAGATCTAGGAACCTGCACGAACTACGAATTTTTCTTGGGCTATGTACCTACTACCGCCGATTTGTTCCGAATTTCGCCAGCGTTGCTAATAGCCTCCACGAGCTCACTAGGAAAAATAGAGCCTTCGAGTGGAACAAGGAGCAGGAGGAGGCTTTCCAGACTCTGAAGGAACGACTATGTACTGCACCTATGCTAGCGTATCCCGTTCCAGGGGCAACGTTTATTTTGGATACGGATGCTAGTGGTTATGCCATAGGAGGCGTACTGTCGCAGGTAATTGATGGGCAGGAGAAGGTAGTTGCCTACTATAGCCGGTCGATTGGAAAACCAGAGAGGAACTACTGCGTAACTCGGAGAGAACTACTAGCGTTGGTGGACTGCGTCAAACATTTCCACAAGTACCTCTATGGGCAACGTTTCCGAGTTCGAACGGACCATGCAGCGCTGAAGTGGCTACTACAGTTTAAGAATCCAGAAGGACAGCTAGCTCGGTGGATTGAGAGACTGCAAAGTTATGACTTCGCTATTGAGCGCCGCAAGGGAAGTGTCCACGGTAATGCTGATGCCATGTCCCGCCGACCATGTAGCCTGGAATGTAAACACTGCTCAAAAGCTGAGGGAAAAGAGGACATTATAGACGTCCGTCTAACGACAATAACACCAGCGGAAGAGTGGAAGGAAGAACGGCTACGAAAGTGTCAGCAGGAAGATCCAGATCTGGAGCTTTTGATGCATGGACTGGAGCTGGACAGGAGGCCAACTAAGGAGCAAATGGCAGCGGAAAGCCCCATCGCAAAGGCGTACTGGGCACAATGGAACAGCTTAAAATTAATATCTGGCTGTTTGCATAGGGTATGGGAAAGCGAAGATGGCCAGTGCTCCCGCAACCTGATAGTAGTTCCAAGGGTAAGAATTCCGGATGTATTCAAGGAATTCCACAATGGTCCTAGTGGAGGGCACCTGGGAATCACGAAGACCCTGGAGAAGGTTAAGCAGAGGTTCTATTGGGTTGGTTGTCGGCAATCGGTCGCAGAGTGGATTGCTAACTGCGCGGAGTGTATTGCAGCTAAGGGGCCGAAATCCAGAAGTCATGGCCAGATGAAGCAATATAACTCAGGTGCACCTTTCGAGCGGATTGCCATGGATGTAGCCGGTCCATTTCCTATGAGCGCACAGGGAAACAAATACGTCCTTGTGGTTATGGACTACTTTAGTAAATGGCCGGAGGTATACCCGATTCCAAACCAGGAAGCTAAAACAGTAGCGGAGATATTCACCTACAATTGGGTTGCGAGATACGGTGTGCCTATAGAGCTGCACTCTGACCAGGGAAGAAATTTTGAGTCGGCAGTGTTCCAAGAGATGTGCCAGATACTGGGTATCCGGAAAACTCGAACGACGGCTCTTCATCCCCAATCAGACAGCATGGTGGAACGGTTCAACCGAACCCTGGAAGAGCATTTGCGGAAGGTCGTGGACAAGAATCAAAAAGATTGGGATGTCAGCAGTGCATGAAACAACGTGTAAAACTCCTGCAAGGGTAATATTCGGCAGTGAGCTCCGTTTGCCTAGTGATCTGAAGTTTGGGGTGACTGGTGATGCTAGAAGGATTGGAAAAGAGACGTCAAACATCCTGGAAGAGGAGCTGAGAGAGATACATGCTCTTGTGAGACAGCGCACACAAATTATGAGTGACAAGATGAAAGCCAGGTATGATAAGGCGATGAATTCCGAGGGTTTCCAGGAAGGAGATTTGGTGTTGCTGTACAATCCACAACGAAAGAAAGGTTTGTCCCCAAAACTACAATGCAACTGGGAAGGTCCGTATAAGGTCGTAAAACGGCTAAATGACGTAGTGTATCGGATCCAGACCGTTGGGAGACCAAGAAACAAGATGAAGGTGGTCCACTTGGAAAGGCTTCCAGCGTTTGGAACCGCAAGTGTGTCTGATCGGGACGATCAGACTTAGGTGGAGGGCAGTGTGGCGAATACTGCGGAAACACAAAGCGAACAGCGAGAAATAGGCAGAATGACGTAGAATGTTCCACAAAGAGAAACGTCAAGTTGGATGAACACTGCGAACAGCGAGAGAAAGAGAATGAGCGATAAACTTCAGAATGTTCTAGAGTTGCCATAAGTGCCAGCGCACCACGAGGTGAGTGAGTTGCAAGTCAGCAAGCTACAAGTAAAGTGAGCAGAGAAGCGAGTTGCGAATAAGCAAGCTATAAGTTTAATTGTGTGTAACAAGTTCAGTAAAGCGTTGTAATTGCTTTAACAAGTATTGTAGTATTTTTACTGTATTAGCAAGTATTGTAAAATTGTTTGTTGTACAATAAAGTTAATTGTACTACAATTTGGTCATCGTTAGCATTTATTTAACAATCCAGCGATACGAGCCCGAGTATATTTGGGAAATCCCTCAAGGTTTCGAGGATAATCGTAACAGTATGAAGGAAAAAATGGATCAAGGTTTGTGGTGTTATGAAAAGGGATTTGCCAAATTGCCCCTATGTATGCTCGGCTCATATTTTGCCACATCACTTGACTTAATATAAGCACAAGATATGTAGTTCTTTGGAACAGTACAGTGCCTTTAAGGTACAATGGCCCGTAGTCATAGTCAAAATAAAGTCGACTTTAAAGTTAGTTGCAGCTTTTTTGACAGATATCCCATTGAAAATTATGTCAAAAAGCTGCAACTAACTTTAAAGTCGACTTTATTTTGACTATGACTACGGGCCAATATCTTTAAATGTATGCCAAAATCTTCCTTTTATCATGTGGGCAGAAGTTTCTTACACACAATTGCTTACATTTATTTATTTACATACATACATATGTTTGTATTCATTCAAATTTTGTTGTTTCGACAGAAATATATTTATTTGGTTTGAGTGAAAATAAAAACAAGCAAATGAAATGGCGGCGAGAGTAAATTTCAAAAATGCTAGAAACGTCAAAGTTCCTAAAGTTCTCAGCGATTGTACCTTATAAGTATTTGTATTATGGAGCACGGAATTTATTTCTGGGCTGTTTTGGACACCCGAGGGATTCCGCGTTGCGTACGAGAAAGAACCTATTATAATTAAACAATAGTGGGGGTAGGACACCACCCTGTGGTACACCCTGTTTAATTTTTCTAAGTTTGCTGGTTTTGTCCCTTAAAGTTACTAACGAGTGTCGACCACTCCGATAATTCGCCGACCACCGTTTGAGTCCCTGTGGGAGTGAGGAGGCCTCTATGTCTTCTAGCAGCGTTGAATGACTGACAGTGTTGAACGCCTTGGAGAGGTCCAACGCTACTAGAATAGTTCTCTCACAGGGGCGGTTTCGGTTAAAGCCACAAGTTATCTCGGTGTTTATGGCGTTTAGTGTTGCTGTTGTGCATATATGTTATTGATGGATCGCGCACGAATGCTACATGTTCAATATTTATCGCGTCAGTATTTGCATAATTTTTGTGCTTAATGCTTATTATGACGCAAGAAACTATTTTGATTTTGTACGTATAATTTACAGATAATGCTTTCCACAATTATTTTAAAATTTCCAATATTAATTAAAATTTGTTTTGAAAGATTTTAAGCCCCGAGAGCGAAGGCAGAGCCGATCTTCGCATTATGAGAGTAAAAGATGTACTGACGAAATATATGGATCGCGTTTTGAAAGTGCTACACGTTCAATATTTATTGACGGTATTGCGATCCGCGATCCAGATTTCAAAATTTTTAGAAGTTTTGCGATATGGATCATAATCCATCAATACTGCATGCTACACCGTCAATAAATATCGCGATACTTGGATCACGTCAATTAATACTGACCGTGAGACAGGCCCCTATGGAATGTGAGTTAAGAGCGAAATACACCACACAAGCGGCTTGTCAAACATTCTTCAA
>NW_023466579.1:0-7386 GCF_013731165.1 Rhagoletis pomonella
TTTTTTTTTTTTTGCATAGTAAGGAAGGGATATGTTTATGTTTTTACCTCTCAGGTGGCTTGATCGATAAGCATCTGCAATTAAAAAAGAGAAAAGAGAAAAAAGTAATGTATTGACCGAGTTTTCAAAATGCAATCAATATGTATTTGAGGTTATTATGCTATAAATATGCTGTACAGCTACATCTATATACATACATACATACAGTAGAGATAAAAAAAATGTGGCATGAAAATATGCAAAGTTTTGTAAATACAGATGTTCGTGGGATGTATGCAGGGTTTTGTGTTTGTTCATGGAATATTGCAGTTTTGAGTTAATAAATATAGCAGAATATAAATAGATACATATTTTACATATTAGATTATAAGAAATTAGATTTACTATTTCACACTAATTTTGTCATAAACTTAGTTTTAAATATTATTTTAGGCTGAGAAAATGATACAAACGACAGTACAAAATCTAGTTTCATTTGTTGCCAAAGACAATGTCCTATAAATGAAAGGAAACGAGAAATTGATTTGGGGGGCAGAAATCATTTATAGACACACATCAAATGCTATTATAAATATTTTCTAACGTAAACCTTACACCATCGATATCTAGCGTTCTAACTTTTAGAAGATTCTAAGCATGAAGTTTCAAAGTGGACTAAAAATTACTGCCACCTTCTGGTCGATGTAGTGTCATCCAAATCTTCTTTGTAAAATAGGCTTTCAGTGAATACATACTGTAATTTAGCTTAACAGGCCTATTCTGCGCTGTTAATAAATGTTTTGTAACCGGTAAATTAAGTTCCTGTCATATTTTAAACCCCATTTCGAGTTCTGTGTACTCTTGTAAGCGGTAAATTTTGTGACCATCTTATAAGCTGGTAACAAAGTATTGCCCCGTAAAATATGCAATGCCAGAATTTGCACAATTCTTCATAGCTGAATTGCTGAGAATTTTAACTGCATTAGGTTTGTTCGTCGAAAATCCAGCAAGAATTATCCAACACTCAAAATATCAGAGAGTAAGAAAAAATTCTCTCAAATTCTCTCTCATGGTGAGAAACTTGCAAATTTCTGCACGAACGCAAATTTGCAGGAATTTGCAAGTTTCGCTGCCAGCTGGCGTCCACGGTTGCATTTCAAACATAAAAATTTTTTATAGAATTTTTAAAATTCTTTCGGATGGCCAAAAACAGGATATACATGTATATTTCTTGTTGTTCTGACTTTCTTTGGCATACATTTCAATTTCTTCATCGTACTAGCTGTCAGGTTTCTTAAATCGACTCTGGTTGCAATTGCATTCCGATTGCGAATACCATTTTTTTCAGCCGAATTAAGTTCAAATCATTGGAATTAACTAAATTAATTACATATATCAACAATTATTTACTTCCTTTTTTCATAAAAAAATCGCTCGTGTTTATAAATTTTTAAATTTAACGAACTAATTTATTCAAATTATTGTAGACAAAAATGCAACCATGCGCCACAACCACATGTTTTTCGTGTTTGCAAATTCTTGCTGGCAAAATTTTTTCCAGCAAGTATTTGCAACTTCTCTCCAGAGAACTGTCACTTTGGTCTCACAATTTTTGAGTGTTGGATAATTTTTTGGTCTGCACGAACGCGATTTGGGCAAAAATCGTGATAATTCGTACAAATTCGTACAAATTTTTTGCTCGACGAACAAACCTATTACCAACGTAACTAGAATCGCGGTGACAAGAACTGGTAACATTTTTTGGTAATAAAATTTTCCGCTTACAAAATCTTTGGTAACGTGCAGAATAGACCTGTAAGTATTCAATAGCCTAATGGCCATAGGTCAAGCAGAAATTCAGTTAAATTTTCAATATTAACCCATTGAATCTCAGCATCTAATTTTAAAAACAATTCGGGCTACCTTGTAAACACGTGTGCATACACAAGTGAAAATATTTTTTAACATATTATTGTTAACAACATTCGTATTAGCAATAAAAGTCGCAAAACAGCATCTACACCTGTAAACCCCGTATGGCAACTGATATCGAAGAGACCGAACGGAGGTGGTAAGCTGTTGACAGGGAGAGTTAAACACGACGACTACCACGACTGAAGAGGGCAGCAGGGTCGAATAACAACAAAAAGATGAATATATGCATGTTGCGTTTGTACTTACATACATACATACATACTATAGGACATTGGTACAAGCAAACAAAATGTTTTAAGTACACATGTAACTGTTTTATTTTTGTATTTTTTCGCTTTTTTCATATTCCTTTTGGTCGATATTAAAAACAGAATATTTACATACATACATGTGAGCACGGCAGTCAGCCAGCCAGCCAGCCAGACACAGAAGTTGCTGTTAATAGTGGCGGTGCGCCCCACTGAGTAGAGAGCACGATTGCACGATTGGCAATGTCCGGCTGAACTCCGAATGAGCGACGAAGCGACGAAGCGGCGACCAAACGTCCAAGCGACAGTCGAAGGTTCGAAACGACCCAACGAAAGGGTAATTATAACCTTACAACTAACTTTGCCGTTTTTGTGAAATTTTTGCTGCCTTTGCACCCGTGCCCCGTTGTAATGTTGCATTACAAACATACTGTACATATGTATCTATACATACGCACATACGTACATATGTATGTAGATAAATTTAAGCATTTGCATGTGCAAAAACGTGTGCCTTGTGCATTTTTGAAATTTCCTTTATAAAATTTTGCATTACATTTTGCCTCGCTTCTCTCCCTCTACTCATCCCAATACATATGTAAGTCCAGTTGAAGTGTGTTGCTGCTCGTCAAGTTGCTTGTTTGGCCTTCGTTGGGGACGGACGCACCGCACCGCATTTACTCTGTTACCACACTACATACGAGTACTTTTCAACTCCAGCACTCACTCTTCGTCGCTTTGAACCCACTTTTGCTGTTTTACGTTTACGTTTTTACTAAAAGCCAATTTAGTCGCTTTAGTTGTTGTAATGAAATTATCCAATGCATTTTTAGACGAGGGTGTCTATTTGCGGCGAATGCGCTGGAGTTAATGTTGCGGCTCACCATAGTTAAGTGGCTGCTATCAAAAATTTCGCAAAATAAAGTGGTTGGCAAAAGGAATTGCAATAGAATTCTGGAGCTGGAGTTTAAAATGTGTGTTCATATTTCAATGGCAAATTTACTAGTTTGGAGGTGAGTGCAGTAAAGTAAAGCTTTTGACAAACATACAAATATGCAATTTCATTGTTGGTTAGTAAAAAAGAAAAACCGACCACAGTGGCACCTGTCGGGCAAAATTTTTTGTGGAGCTATTCCTTTTCATGTAGGTAACATACATTCCAAATACGAACCATATCGGACTATAAATATGGATTTCTCAAAAATATCGACACCTGCGCCCCCTAGCGAAGGTCTAGATGAATTAAGAAATAAGATGCTATGAAAACTCGAAAGCAGTCGACTTGAGGAGGAATTTCTTTTTGGTGCTTTCTGCTTCAGTGACATTTTATTACTAATGCAACCATTGAGTGTGATTTTGCAGTAAGAAACTATTGACTGGATAGGAAGGCTTCAGCCGTCGTGATAATTTTGGTAGGAACGCTAAGCAATCGAAGAATCCATTTAGAATATCACTTCCATGGAATTTTTTCAAATGCCACAAAATTAGCTGAAAAGTTAGTCGTTGAATTAAGAAAACAGAGAAGGTGCGGTAGCCTAATGCCGAATTTCCACTAGGCATTGAAATGACAACAAATTTATGCCATTTAAAAAAATGCCAAGTGGAAATGAACTGAATGACTATTTTTTTAATGTAATGACAAGATTATTTTTTAATGCCCGACTTTGTCATTTGTAATTTTTGCCATTTAATGCCTAGTGGAAATCCAGCATAAGTGATCGAAACAATCAACAATCTCGAAGCTGTGAAGAGTACTATATACATTTGTATAAAGAAATTGTCACGGACAATTTTGAAGACATGGTATTCCAAAGACGGCCTGAAAAGTTTCAATCTCAGTCTGCTGTTACCTAAGCTCAACATTCGCTTAGAATCGGAAGATATCGTCGAACTTATCAGCTGCCTCATACCGTCTTTTGTGGTAAGGCTTGGTAGGGAATTAAGAAGAAAAAAATTGAGGCTGAGCGAGGAATTAGCGCTTTGGCAGCAGCTATGGAGGCTGAAAATTTAATGCAGAACGCAGTTGACATCTGTAGGATATTGAAAAGACACTGGGCGGGAGTACAAAAGTGTGCATTTTGAAATGAATTATCGCCATGCGTTGTCTAATTTGAACGAAAAATGGCAATTCGAAATCGACATGTCTCCAAACCAAATTTAACAAGCAAATTCATTCCAAAATAAATTATACTCCTACCCTGTCGGAATAATATATAATACATATTTTCTCAGCTAGCCAAGCATAACTTTTGGCATTGAGATCAGCAAGGACTAGTTCTAAGTTAATTTCACATTGTAAACGTTTGTTAACTTTTAGCCTGGATCATAGCTGGGCGAATACAAAAATAATACAATAACCCGTCCATTCGGAGTAATCTAAAGAGAACTTCATTTGCATTTCCCTTGAATGTCTGAAAATTGATAAATAAATCAGATACAGAAGCCTCTTAAAGACATGTAAAAATAGTTTTGCCCTCATTTAAAATTATACTAAAAAAAAAAGGATAAAAAAATGGCTCAGATCTATTTAGCTATGTTCAGGAGGTAAAGTAAAGATATCGTAAAGTTTATAACCATGTCTAATCACGTGAGGCTCAATACCTATATTAATATTAATTTATTTATGCGAAAAGTCGGGATGAGACATTATCAAAGTGGAGGAATATGTAACTACTTATTCGCTATATGGCACCACCCAACAACTCTTAGGGACGTGGTTGTAATCTTAAAGAAAGTAGAGAAACATTCTTGCAATATCTTCACGAGTGCCCGGAACTGATCATGAGACACTACTAGGCAGTTTTTTTTATATAAAATCTTATAGAAATTTCTATATGCTGCAGCGCCAATATACCAGTCCATATCGATAAGTGAGTGGAAGATCGACCAATCTCGGCAGCCAGTTCGAAAACACCCTATCTCAGAAAACTTTTCAAGAACGCCCTACTTCAGAATTTGATTGAAAAACGCTTTATCTCAGCACATTTTCAATGTATTTTCAGCTGAGATATGGCGTATTTGAACTGAATTCTAAGATAGGTCGTGAATTGAACCATAAGCCAACAATACCACCAACTAACCATTAAAAATGAAAATTCTTTCGAATTAAAAAAAACAACTTAAGCAAAATCATTCAAGTATTAAATAACAGTAATCAACTTTGTTCCATAGTGATTGGCAGTTAAAACCTCCAAATTTTTACTCTATTCAGCGTGCCAGTCTACAGGCCTACATATCGATAAAAGACTGGGTTGCTCTGACTAGAAAGTTGTCTAGATGAGGTTTAGAGCTTAGAAAGTACAAACATAAATCTATAACAGCCATTACAAAATATCTACTGTTGAAGTTATAAATAAAAGGTCTTCATAGAGGCCTTTAAATTAAATCTTTTATACACTCTAAAAAGTTCATGTAAAACTACTAAGGAACTGTTTAGTTTTCAACCAGAATCTGTGTTAATATACGAACAAGATGTTCAAGATTCGAACATGAAATGTTTAAAAAATGTTTAAAATTTAAAAAAAATTTTAATGTAAAAAATATATTTTTTACTAATAATAAACATTAAGTGCTCATATTTACTCAATTTTGAACACTTTGTATATAATTTTTCTTTACGTGACAAATTTGGTATGTAAAAGTAAAAAGACAGCGTTTAGTTTTGCACGCAGTAGAAGAGGAAACTGGTTACCTCTCTTTAATTGCGTCAATTTAAACAAAATTTTTTTAAAGCAAATTTTAAACATTTTAAGTGTAAACTGTAAAATTGTGAACAATAAAAGTTTAGAACTCAGCAAACTAATTTGAAATTGGTTCTACGCCACATATATGCTAAGTAAAAGTAAACAGTCAATGTGTAATTTAATTAACACGGTGTGTAAATTTGTATTCATAAAGAGAGGAAACTTGGTTGCCTATCTTAATAAGCGCAAATTTAAACAAAAAATTTTTAGAGTGTAGGCGGTAACAGTTCTCGAACTCTAAAAAGTACACGCAACGTATTTTATTCCATTGTCCTAATGCGAACAGCACAAAGTAGCAAAAATCAATGCAAAAATATGCAGTTAGACTCGATCGTCATTGACGTCTCCACGCCGTGTACGAACGTGGACTAAGAAATTTTCTCATTTCCTGTTTCCGCTATTGTTAGAAATTAAAATGAGTATCAATAAAAACTAGACCCACACACACACACACACACACACACACAAACACACACGCATACGCATGCGAAAAACCTTAGCAGTCACTTAGAAGTCACTGCAAAATAAAAACGGGGCGTGGCGCTCACACAATTGCGTGCGACTAGCAAATCAATGTAAGTAAGTAAATAGAATGAGTGGAGAGCTACAGCACTGAGCTACGCTGTCGAACAACTTCAATTAGAATTCTGTAATTTTGCTTTTTTCGCACTGTTTTGATATGAATAAACACACACACACACACATGCGCACTTATACAGAAGAATGTGTAAGTTAAATGGCAAATGCAAACCAATTGCAAGTCTGGAAATGTCAAAGTGTGCAATTGCTTACGAGCCAACATCCGCCGCCGCCGCCGCCATTGCCAAGCGCGTCCCTAGCACACACGCCCTAATTTAGGCTAGATTTATGCAAACACACACACACTCGTACATACCTATGTGCATATCGAAAGTGCGCACGGCTGTGTGTGTTAGAATAAGCGAGGCAGGCTTGTCAGCCAACAATAACATTTACAACAATTTGCGAGGTAATCACAAAAGTTTTTCGATCGCTTGGTTGGACATTCGTTCGCGATGACATTAAACGGAAATACGCAATGCAAACGAATTTACTGCATCGACGTACGAGTATGTATATATGTGTGGATGTACATATACATATATATGTAGGTAAGAGTGCATATTCACTCGATTTGGAGTTTTTGTGTGCGCACTGATTAGTGCAACAAAATGTTGTAAGTAACTATTTACAAGCATGGGTACTACTTATTTTTGTTGCATACATACATACATACATACATTCAGCGAAAAATTTGCCCCAGCTTCGTTTGCGCCTCACCAAATATTCTCTATGCATTTCAAACTGTTATTTTAGTTACCGACCGATATTTTGCTATTATTATTGTTATTTTCGTTTTTGCTGCTTGCTTGGCATGCGTGCGCTGTCAACTGTTTTTCCGGTTGAAAACTTTCTAATACCCACTTTTCTAGGTAGTTAGTATTGGTATACATACATACATA
>NW_023466580.1:0-1376 GCF_013731165.1 Rhagoletis pomonella
GTTAAAAATACTAAAACAGGGAAATGAATCAAAAACCAAACTTAACATGGCGATCCTGCCAAATTGGCACAAAATGACATCTGCAGTTGTAGCATTTCTGTTATTGGAAGAATGCTGTTTTGCGTTGCATTTTTATGATTTCCCATAGTTATGAATAAATATATGAGTAATTAATATTTGTTTTTATAAAATAAACCTCCATTTACTCACATTTTTACAAAATGTCAAACTGCAAGGAATAAAAACTAAAAAACAAATAAATTTAAATAGAAATTAAACTTAATAAAAATTATATTCATGTCGGAGCAATATTCACAAGAAGATCTGGACAAGATGAATATGTCCCTGAAGCACTGACGACAACGTCATCCACACCAATATCAAAATGCGTCCCAACTCCGCTCACGGCTGGACGTAAGCCACTAACAATAGAAGCTTACAGAAAAAGACAGATTAAAAATGATAGCACAGAGCATAGTGCACCAAAACGAAAAACCAGAGGAGGTAAGGCGGTGAAACTACGAAGGAAGATTGGTGAGCTTCACAGGGTAATTCCATTAGCCACTGGAGAGAACAAACGAAAACTAATTGCGGAACTGATAGAATTAAAGAAAAATAAACATAACAACTGAGGCATGGTTTGGACAATTGTACTTCCAAAAGCCAATGAACAGCAGCAGAAAATCACAACAAATGAACAACAATAACAACAATATCAACAATAGCAGCAGCAGCAACAACCTTTTAATAAATAATATAATAGCATTTATTTCGATTGTTTTTATATTAATTGTAATCATATATTTTATAAATAAGCATTGTAAGACTTATGTTAAAAAACAAATAATTAAAAATATGAATTTAAATAATAGTGTAAAAAAAAATAAATAAATTTGAAAATAATAACAATTAAATTTTACTTAAATGAAGATGAAAAAGTTTGTTACAATATGCCTTTATCAAGGATGTTTTAGTGAAATGTTAAATAAAATAAATATTTAAAAATAACATCTATCATAAATGAAAATTATACATAATAAATAAATGGAAATAGAATATGCTTCGAAGATACTTGCGAATTTAAAAAAGAGTCCAAACAGAACTTATACAGACGAATACATAGACAAGACTTTAAAGGACTTATTAAATGTACGACAGAAAATAGTAAAAATAAATAATATAAAAAAAACTTTTTAATATACAACGCTTTTATAAATGGACTAATAAGTAGAAAATAATATTTCTCAGTCCCATAGAATTTTTTTTGATAACTTTTGATTTTGAAATTTTAGCAAAAGTCATTATAAACAATCTATGAAATTGAAAATGAAAAACGTGGAGCGCATGCAATACAAAGCATTCGATTTAATTGACAA
>NW_023466580.1:1386-6887 GCF_013731165.1 Rhagoletis pomonella
TAGACCTAAAATTTCTATAGCGAAAGTAGAACTTTGAAATCGATTTTAAGCGGTCGTTATTCATATACCCACATACATACATACATATATTACTTTTCATATCAATTCAAGTGTATTACATGCGCCCCACGCTTTTCATTTTCAAATTTCATAGATTGTTTATAATGACTTTTGCTAAAATTTCAAAATCAAAAGTTATCAAAACAAATTCTATGGGACTGAGAAATATTATTTTCTACTTTTTAGTCCATTTATAAAAGCGTTGTATATTAAAAAGTTTTTTTTATATTATTTATTTTCTACTTTTTAGTCCTGTCTGAATAAAAGTTTGCAATAGATATTAAAATAATTCAACAATATTAATAGAAAGGTGCACACACATGCATTTACATATGTATGTACATACAAACGAGCACCAATTAATTTTATTTAAAGAAATGGCGTGTCGTCTATTTCCGCTGTAGCAAACGTAGTACATAGGGCGACATCTAGATGTCATCTACCTCCCCCTATTCACTACAGCTGTCGCCCTATGCACTATGCTTTTTTATAGGAACTTTTCAAAGCTTTGCTTTGGTGTCGGACACACAACATTGAAAGTTTCTGGATCCACAACATTGAAAGTTTCTGGACGCACAACATTGCAAGTTGATAAAAGCGTTGTAAAAAGAAGAGGAGTATGAATTTGATTTGCTTTTAGGAAGAATAAAATTACTTTTAAAACACAAAGTTGACGAAGTTAAAACAAAAATGTCAAAATTTGATTTAGTAACTGCTTCCAAGCTAATTCCGGAATTTCAGGGGGATTATCTTGAAGTAAACAATTACCTTGGTTTAATTGAATTCTATCACGACACCTTAGAGAATGAGCAGCAGAAACAATTATTAATTAAATTCGTTTTAGCTACAAAGCTATCAGAAAAAGTAAAAAGTAAAATTCTGACAGAAGCCAAGCCTACTACATTTGAAGACTTTAAAAAACTACTCAAACAAACATATAAATCATATAAAACAACCTCAAATATTCACAGTGAATTATCACAAACAAATCAAAGAGGTTTGAATGTGAATACTTTTGGGTCTAAAATAGAGGACTTGTTAGCATCATTAAATGAATTGCAGATAAGTGAACAAGGTGAAACAAATAGAGAAATAATAGTTAAACTTAATGACCAAATTGGTTTGACAACTTTCAAGAATGGTTTAGAAGAGCCATTTAAATCAGTAGTTTTGGCGGCAAGACCAACAAAACTATCTGACGCGATTAAAATAGCTTTAGAAGTAGAAACAAAACCTAATCAGAATAATTTTGTACATATAGCCACAAGAAATAGAAGGAATTTTACGAGCAATTACAGGTCCTATAATAATAATAGAAATTTTAATAATAGAGAACAGAGAAATAATGAACATGGCACTAGAAACTCAAATAATAATTACAGTAGGAATTTCAGCCATAATAGAAACAACACTAGTAATAGAGGGTTAAATAATAACAGAGGAGGAAGTAACAATTATCATAGAAATAATAGAAATAATAACCAAGGAAACAGAGGTTATAATAATAACAATAGAGATGGCAACCGGGGAAACGGGGGTACCCCCGGTGGCGAAAAACCGGGGAGTACTCAACAAAGAAAGTAATTAGTGTAAGTAAAAATGAAGAACTTTCAAATTATATTAGAGTTAAAATAGGTAATAACGTTACTTGATACAGGTGCAGATATATCATTATTAAAAGAAAATTTAGCTAATAGTTATATAGATAAAAGTGAAATTTGTCAAATAAGCGGAATAAATGGGGGAATGACAAACTCGTTAGGAGTTGCAAAAATTAAGCTATTATGGGAGGATAAGGAAATAGTACATAGATTTCACATAATGTTAGAAAATTCAAATTTATTAGCAGATGGAATATTGATTATGAAACGTATACACTAACAATATCGCAAGTTGATGATGATGATATGATAATACCAATGAATATGCAAACGAAAACAGTTAAAAACATAAAAATATCTCCAAGAACAGAAACAGTAATAGCTGTAGATATTGATGTAGATGAAGAAAGCGTAATATGTGGGAAAGAAATAAGAAAAGGGATATTTGTTGCAAATACCATTATTCCGTCAGAAGGAATAAAGCATATACAATTTTTGAATACAACTGAAAAGGAAGTAAATATATCAAAATTAACACTAGGTATAGATAAACTTAAAAATTATGATATACTACATTTCAAAAATACTTTAACCGATGAAAGCAGGTTCCAAAAAATTCAAAAAGAAATTCAAATAGATAAGCTAGATAAGGAAGCAAAAGCTTCAATATTAGAAATCTGTAAAGATCATCAAAACATTTTTCATTTAGATGGAGAAATTTTGACAAAAAATAATTTTTATGAGCAAAAAATTGGAGCAGCGGACAAAACACCAGTTTACATTAAAAACTATCGAATACCACACTCCAGTTTACAAGTAATAGAAAAACAAGTTGACAAACTATTAGACGAAGACATAGTTAAACCTTCCGTTAGCCCATACAATTCACCCTTGTTAATAGTACCAAAGAAGAGCGCGGGGGAAGAGAAAAAATGGAGACTAGTAGTTGATTATAGATCTTTGAATAAAAAAGTTGTAGATGACAAATTTCCATTAACCAGGTTAGAAGATGTACTTGATAAATTAGGTAAAGCGAAGTATTTTTCGACTCTAGATATGACAAGTTCATTTCATCAAATTCCACTACATCCAAAATCGAGACCATTAACAGCCTTCTCAACAGCTTCAGGTCATTTCCAATTTAAACGTTTGCCTTTCGGTTTGAAAATCTCAACAAATAGTTTTCAAAGAATGCTTTCAATTGCACTTAGTGGTTTACAAGCATCAGCATTTTTATACGTTGATGATATAATAGTTTTTGGAGCTAGTTTAAAGAACACAATAGGAATCTTGTAGAAGTTTTTAAAAGGTTACGTAAATATAATTTAAAATTGAATCCAGGAAAATGTAATTTCTTGAGACCTGAGGTAGTTTACCTTGGACACTTAATCACAGATAAAGGTGTGACTACTGACCCTAGCAAATATTCAGTAATAAAAGATTACCCAACACCAACAGATTCTGACGAAGTACGCAGATTTGTAGCTTTTTGTAACTACTACAGACGTTTTATTCAGAACTTTGCTGACATAGCAAAACCATTAAATCAATTATTAAAGAAAAATGTGATTTTTAGCTGGTCACAAAATTGTCAGAGTTCATTTGAACTTTTGAAAGAAAAACTTATGTCGCCACCAGTACTAAGTTACCCAGATTTTTCAAAACCTTTTGTTTTGACAACAGACGCTTCAAATTATGCATTGGAGCTTTACTTTCTCAAGGAGAAATCGGTAGTGATAAACCCATAGTATTTGCTAGTAAATCATTAAATAAATATGAAATAAACAAAGCGATAATAGAAAAAGAGTTGCTAGCCATTCATTGGGGAATAAATCATTTCAGACCATATTTGTATGGTAAAAGATTTATAGTGTATACAGATCATAGACCATTAGTTAGTTTATTTACCCATAAGAACCCATCATCTAAATTAACTAGGATAAGAATAGATTTAATGGATTATGATTTTGACATTATATTTAAGCAAGGTAAAATGAATACCAACGCATCGATGTCAAGAATAGTCTTAAACTCGGAGAAATTAAAAGACATGGTACCAACAAATAATATTAATGTGTTAACACGAGGAATGAAAAATAAATTGACAGATAATAAAGAAGAAGTAACACCCGCGGACACTTTACCATTGGAGACTGATCATCTTCATATATGGGAGTGCATTTCAATATCTGATATTAGAGGAGTAAAAAAATTAAAATTTGAGAATAAAGATAAAACTAAAACTGGCCAAAAAATTGAGTTTAATGAATTTAAAAATGAGTTACATGTTAGATACAATCATAAGACATTATCAGAGTTAAAATTGATTTTGAAAAAATTGTTATCTCACGCAAAGCATGAACACATTAGTAAGCTAGCGCTAGCGAATGATGATGAAATATTTAAAAAGATATCTATTCATAGATTTAAAGAAATTTTTAATGAAATACAAGAAAATGAAATCGAAGATTGTCTAGACATACTATTATATTCTCCTCCGAAAAGAATAGAAAATGAACAAGAAATGAAAGAATTAATAGAAGGATACCATGACTCAAAAACAGCAGGCCATTGCGGCATAAGACGATGCATAGGAAAACTCAAACACAAATATGTGTGGAAAGGCATGAATAAAATGGTTAAAGACCATATTAACAAATATAAAATCTGTAACGAGGTACAAATTATTAAATATACAAAAGAAAAGTTGACAATAACAGAGACACCAAATACATCATTTGATGTTGTAACAATAGATACAGTTGGTCTTCTTAGACCATCCAATACATACAGATATATACTAACAATTCAATGCGAACTTACAAAATTTGTAGAAGCGTTTCCTTTGATAACAAAAGACGCAGTGAGTGTAGCAAAAACGATAGTAGAAAAGTTTATTTTAAAATAAGGTTGTTTTAGGAAATTAAAAACAGACAAAGGTACTGAATTTACGAACGAATTATTGACAAATATCTGTAAACTAATGAACATAGACAAAGTAACATCAACACCATACCGTCATGAAACTTTAGGTACAATTGAAAGAAACCATAGAGTTTTAAATGACTTCTTAATGACAATGGACGGGAAGGATAACTGGGATGAACTATTACCATACTACACATACTCGTACAACACCACTCCACATAGCACGACTCACTATACACCATTTGAATTAGTGTATGGTAAATTATGCTCTTTACCTTGTGAAATTATTAAAAGCAAAGAATCATTCTACAATTTAGACAATTATATAAATGAATTCAAAATTAAACTAAGATATGCACATAACCAAGCACAAGAAAATTTGTTAAAAAATAAACAACATAACTCCAATACACAAAAATATATTAACAAAGCAAAATTTAAAACAGGAGACTACGTATATTTAAAAGTAGGAAATAAAAAAAAATTTGATAAACCTTTTAAAGGTCCTTTTAAAATTATATCACAAAACGGATCTAACAGTACTATAATTATGGACAATGTAGAAACAGAAGTACACAATAATAATTTAATAAAAGCTAGAAATATGTAAACGTATATAAGAATATGTAAAACTATAATATAAAAATAATTTTGTCAATTATGATTACAAAATCATTTTTTTATAGGGTAAGGGTGTTGTGTGTCTACAAATAATTAGTAAGTAAGGTCAGTAATGTAAACACACATGTGACTGCAATATTATAAAATAAGAATGCAAGCAAAAAAGAGTTTTGACTCATATATATGTCACAAATTGGGCAAAGCGTTAGCGGCCACTTGCTTTGTAGAAACGATCAAATTGCATCTTGCACATGTGGGTCACTTTTGTGAAGACATTTGTAATGTTGTATT
>NW_023466580.1:6897-7385 GCF_013731165.1 Rhagoletis pomonella
CACATGTGGGTCACTTTTGTGAAGACATTTGTAATGTTGTATTTTCTGAAGACGATGAACTCTGTAGAGCAACTGTGAAACGATTGGTTTCACAATTGATATTTCTCAATATATGAGAAGTCAATATAAATTGAATTAGAGTAAAAGAAAAGCAATGAGACTTTACTACAAGAACATTTAGAAAATGCAAAACTACAAAAAAAATAAATTATGATTGGTCACAATATGAAAATGTTGGAAAAGTAACTGAAAAGTGGGAGTGTCTTAGATTTAAGGAGAAATGTAAAATTTATTATAAAAGCAGTGTTTGTGCACTGAAATAAACAGACTTGTTTTGAATCAAGAATCGGCAGCATTGCCTCGTTTTTCTAACTTGTCTCATCAATAAAAATAGGCCTTGAGGCCATCATCCTTTTAGCGTGGCTCGCTTAAAAGCCAAAAGTTAAAAATACTAAAACAGGGAAATGAATCAAAAACCAAACTTAACA
>NW_023466581.1:0-198 GCF_013731165.1 Rhagoletis pomonella
TTTAGTGCGAATAGTAGAAATAAAAATAAATTTGTGTTTTAAGCAAATAAATATTAATGCCTTTATTTGATATCAGTTTAAAAAGGTAATTACAAACTGAATAAACTAAAAACTATGGAATTGAAATTCATTCATATTGCAGTCGCAGTCATTTTTACTTTTTGTAAAAATGACTGCGACTGCAATATGAATGAATTT
>NW_023466581.1:298-7384 GCF_013731165.1 Rhagoletis pomonella
GAAATTCATTCATATTGCAGTCGCAGTCATTTTTACAAAAAGTAAAATTTAAGAGGTCATTTTTACACTTACATATGGGTGTTTCCAGCGGAAGGTCCACCACGACAAAAACAAATAAAGTTTTATATCTAACGTGTTTACGGGCTGATTTGTCTGCTTTTTTAAATATATACTGGCTATATAAGTAGAATCATGTTTGCATAAAATGGTCTTCCTAGGTAGTGCCAAGGTCGAGATATTTCGAAAAACCGTATTTATGGTCTGATTTGGTTCGAATTTGGCGTATGTATTTGAAACATAATAAATCATAGATTTCCAACAAATTGACCCTGAATTGGCGCTGAAGTCAAAATATAAAGTGTATTCGACGTAAAATACATGTTTTATTTGCGTTAAAAGCTCATTTAAAAGCAATATTAACAAAAATATAACGATGGAAATTTATGTCACGTGACGCCACGTCACGTCACGTTTCACACTTGGGGTTGTGAAAGAAAATTGAAACAATTTGCATTAATTCAAAAAAATCTAAAAAAAACTAGTGTTCGGAGCAGCAGCGGATAAGCCAGCAACATAAAATATGTTTATCAAAATCAATATGAATAACGTTATCTGATCACACTGAAATTTTCATACTCAATTGAGCTGCATATTTACTTGTATGTATTTAAACTCTGCTAATTTTGTTTCCCCTTTATACTATGTATAAAGCATACGTATATACATACCTACATATATGTATGTGCATACGTACCGCCCGTGCTCAGTTGGATACATTCGTATGCAAACAAGCGAAAAATAGTACATATGTATGTAAGCAATATTGTGTGCGCGGGTGCATACGTGCATAAATATATATATGTAAATTCTCATGCATTTAAGAAAACTGGTTTTCTATTGTTGGTGATGAATTTGCAGTTATCCAATGTAATTAGGACATACTTAAATAGTTCAAGGTGAACTTTCTGTTAGTTAGTCGCGGACCAAATCTTGTTAAATACAGTTGCTTAACTTATGCATACATCGTTTGTTTTATTTTAATAGCTGCTAAAAGGGCTTAGTAGCTCAACATTTGGTGACCCCGACGTGATCGTATCACGCGATTTTTCGTTTGTTTCCGGCCGCTTACTGAGATAATTCTGCCACACTAGTGTAAACGTCAGCAACTTCGTCATGCCAGGGGAAGGTGCAGATCGAGTAGCCTTTCTAAAGCTGAAAACAAAGGCCATATTCAGCAGACTGGAGAGCTTGATTAACGAGTTGGACGCAGACAAGCTACACAGTATGGATGAGTACAGTCTTTCAGCAATGCTAGAATCCTTAGGCGAATTGAAATCCAGTTTTTCTGCCGCACACACAAGCCTAGAGGAATTGGACTTCGACTCCATTGCCAGCGACCTGCCAAGTAACTTCGATGCTGCTCTAATCAACCTTAGAGCTACACTGCAACGCGAGATTGGTAAACGTAGTGCCTCGCAACATTGCTCCACGGTCAGAATGAACTCCAGTGAGACCCAATCAATCATTGTGAACGATAATAGCTCACGCTTGCCATTGCTGACACTGCCTAAATTCAGTGGCGCCTACACCGAGTGGACAAATTTCTATTCAATGTTCACGTCAATAATCGACAAGGACAGCGACCTCACCAACATCGACAAATTGCAGCATCTTCGTTCCTGTCTGAGCGGCGCTGCCCTTGACACCGTGCGCTCGCTGGAAATAAACGACGCTAATTATAACACTGCATTAGATCTTTTACAAAAGCGCTTCGATAACAAACGTCTTATATTTCAGGCACACGTCAGGGAGATATTTGGGCTAGAGAGGGCAGATTCAAACGTAACCAAGCTACGAGAGCTGACAGATAAGGTCACAGCACACATACGCGCATTGCAGTCGCTCGCATCCAATGGGAAGATCGCAGATGGCATCATCGTACAATTGGTGATCCAGAAACTCGACAAAAAGACGCAAGCTAAATGGGAGGAGAGTTCATCGATCAGCGAACTGCCATCCTGGGATCAATTAGCTATGTTCTTGGAGAAGCGCTGCAGAACACTCGAGAACGTTGAGCATTCTATGCAGACACCGACTGGTCAGGCGGTAAAAGCTAACAAGAACGTGAGTACTGGTCAGAGGAAATCCTTTGTTGCTTCCAACGGCTCAAAAGGTGTTTGTGTGTTTTGTGGATCTGCCGAGCATGCAATTTATAGCTGTCAACGCTTCGCAAATTTGTCTCCGAACTTACGCCTGAGGGAAGTTAAGAAGCTTTCCCTTTGTCTTAACTGCCTAAAGACTGGGCATCAAACTCGTGACTGCAAATCCGGATCGTGCCGCGCCTGTCAGTCGAAACACCACACGCTCTTGCATTTCGAACGCTCAACTGCATCGTTAATCAATAGTCAAGCCGAAGCTTCGTCGGCAGCTACAGTTCAATCCAACGCTATGACTGCATCGTTATCTGTGTCGCCTAGTGCCCCAGTATCTCCTTCTGATGCTGTGTTCCTAGCTACTGCCGTCGTTCTGGTAAAAAATCGTGCTGGAAGCTTCGTGCCTTGCAGGGCGCTTTTAGATTCTGGCTCCCAGTTACACTTTGTCACAACTCGCCTTGCAAACCAATTGCAGCTTGTAAAAGCAAAATCTTCTGCTACAGTATCTGGCATTGGAGATGCCAATTTCTCAACGGAGGGTTACTCAGTCGACCTCGTACTGAAGTCGCGGACTTCAGATTTCTCAACAAACATAACAGCTGTTGTTGTGCAAACCATAACCGACAACCAACCTGGCTGCTCCGTGAGCACCAACGAGTGGAATGTTCCGTCGAATATACAACTAGCTGATCCTGGGTTCAACTTACCGCAGCGAATTGATCTGCTCATTGGAGCAGCATTGTTCTTCGATCTGCTATGTGTGGGGCAGATACGCTTGGCATACGGTTTACCACTCCTTCAGAAAACACGCCTCGGTTGGGTGCTATCTGGAGGGGGGCAACAAGCTCCAAAACTATCATCTTTTGTGGTGCGACGGAAGTCCTCCAGTGATATTATTTCCACTCGGTTGGAAGATTTAGTGCGTCAGTTCTGGGAAATAGAGCACAACTTCGAGCCGATCTCTAAGGCCTCCCAAGAAGATATCGACTGCGAAGCCCACTTCCGGGAAAATTATTTGCGATTGTCATCAGGCGAATACTCAGTTCGTCTTCCCATGAAGCGTGGTGTGGAGGCCCTTGGAGACTCCTATTTGCAAGCTCGTCAACGCTTCGAAAGTCTTGAACGAAAATTCGCTCGTAACCCTGAGCTTAAAACAGAATATAGTAAGTTCATAAAGGAATATCTGGACCTTAATCACATGTCGCTAGTTACCAATGAGGTTTTTCAACAATGCAAGTATTTTCTGCCGCATCATTGCGTCATCAAGGATGACAGTAGCACAACAAAGCTGAGAGTGGTTTTTGATGGCTCTGCATCCACTACTTCGGGCTTTTCGCTGAACGACCTACTCATGGCAGGCCCAACTATTCAGCCGAAACTTTTTAATATCCTTATTAGATTTCGTACTTTTCCCATAGCACTTACTGGGGACATCTGTAAGATGTATAGGTGTGTTCGCGTCACCCCACCAGATAGCATGCTCCAATGCATATTGTGGCGGGAATCTCCTCAGGAAAACTTTGCCATCTATAAGTTAGACACGCTGACTTATGGAACTAAGCCTGCGTCATTTCTGGCCATACGTGCCATGCACCAACTCGCAGCTGACGAATCCTCGACTTATCCCATTGGTGCAGAAATAGTGCGTCGAGACTTCTACGTAGATGACTTGATATCTGAAGGCGATTCGATGGAAGAAGTACTGAATATCAAGCTACAAACAACTAGCCTCCTTGCTCGAGGAAACTTTAAGTTACGCAAGTGGTGCTCTAATAGTCCAGATATCCTTCGTGATATACCTGACGTAGACAAGGAACGTTTCCTTAAGTTTGACGATGGCAGTGACATCACCAAAGCTCTGGGACTAGTTTGGGATCCGGTCAAGGACAAGCTGCTATTTTCGTTTGTGCCACAACGAGAACTCGGTAAAAACTCAAAACGCTCTGCGTTGTCTACTCTAGCTCGCTGTTACGATCCCCTTGGACTAATGGGCCCTACGCTGACCAAGGCGAAGATTCTTCTGCAACGCATGTGGAGAGACAAGCTTGAGTGGGATGAGAGTCTACCGCAATCGTTAAACACCGCCTGGTCTGCCTTTTGCAGCGGGTTTGCAGACATACAGCACCTATCATTTCCTCGTTACGTCTTGCAACCTGGGGCCATTACAGAAATTCATGCATTTTGCGATGCAAGCCTTGAAGCTTATGGGGCTTGCGTTTATACGCGTTCAGCCAAGGATAGTAAGGTACAAGTGCACCTGTTGTGTTCGAAGGCCCGTGTCGCTCCACTGAAGACTATCACCGTGCCCAAGCTGGAACTCTGTGCAGCAACACTGCTTGCACTACTCATGCGTGAGTTTACAAAAATGAAGCTTTTTAACTGTTCATTTCATTGTTGGTCAGATTCCTCCACTGTCCTCTCGTGGCTGCGAGAAGAACCATCGAAATTTAACGTATTTGTCGCTAACCGAATTTCCACCATACATCAATTAACGGAGGGCATGCGGTGGCACTATGTTCCGACAGCAATGAATCCGGCGGACATTTTATCCAAAGGAGCTACCGCGCAGGAACTTCTAGGATCTTCACTTTGGATGCACGGCCCGTCATTTTTGCGAGAAGTGGAGGGCAGCTGGCCGCGCATGTGTCTACCACAACCAAAACTTCCAGAACTTCGACAAAAGGTGTTGCTTGCCGCACATAACCGCAATGACATTTCGCTTTCGTTCAAGTACATTAATTCATTTGGAACAATGCAGCGCATTTTTGGGTACGTCAGCAAATTTGTCAATATTACAACATCGCCAAGCTCTTCGCAGCTCACAGCCGCAGATATTCACCATGGAACTCAACTGCTTATTCGCTTAGTACAAAGAGCGAACTTTGGCCGGAGTACACGGCATTACAGGCCAATAATTGCGTCCCGAGTTCGAGCAGCATTGTTTCGCTATCACCATTTCTTGATGACTTTGGAATTATTAGAGTCGGCGGGCGATTAAAAAACTCTATGCTTAGTTTTGAATCGCGCCACCCATGCATTATTCCGAAGGATCATCCACTGACATTTAGTATAATAACCTTTTTTCATCGCAAACAACATCACGCAGGTCCTCAAGCTTTACTCGCTCACAACGTCCGGATATTTATATCCACGTATCCTCTGGGTAGCAACCAAACACCCGTTTAGGAGCGAGCTAAAGTGAGAAGGCGTAAAACTTCGCGTGCGCTGGGTTTGGGTCCCGCCACGTTAAAACCCCGCCCAATGAAAAGAAAAAAAACAGCCTCGGATGAGACCCCCTTTTTCTGATGACGACCACGGCAAACGTATAAAGGACTATGATTTAAGGGTATGCACCTGGAATATCCGGACCAGAGAACAGCTTTGAGTATGATCGAGCCTTTTTGATCACACTCACTAAAAATCAAGCACAAGCGAACGCCACACTCGGCTACTATGTGTTCGATCGAGATGCATACCCGACAGCTGCTTTGGTTACGAACGAGTCTGTTCGATCACCCTCGCTATAAATTGAGCACAAGCGAACACCACAGTCGGACACCCGCAGCTAACCCGAAAATTTGTGTAACAATGAAACGGACACCCGAACATTGCGATAAAATGCAGGACAACAAAGAAATTTACGCTGAAGGTAACTGGCGCCAATATGTTCCCACAAAGCATACAAAAATGTTGTTGCTTTGTGCTTGTGCATACGCAATGAAAAAAGTAGAAGCGAAGTAGACAAAAATGTTTTTGCATCTATTTCGTATAGTTTCGCGTGGAAAGCTGTGTGTGTATATATTAGAACACAGCCTAAAACTACGTAGGTACATAAGTACTTTTACAAAAAAATAAATGTGCACCGAGTGTATAGGGCTTGGGCATTGCCGATCTACACACATTTATACCTAAATGGATGTAGGCGTCGTGATGCCACATTTTGTATGAGCAAAAATATAAGAAATGGTTAAATGTACACTTAAACAAACTACCAAAAAATTCAACCTTCTCTTTACCCTCTACGCACAAAAACTAAGAACACCGCGATGAGAAGCCAACATTTTTTGTAGAAACAAAAACGTCATAAGCCAATCAAGAAAATTTTGTGCACACTCGGGTTGAAACTCGAACACCCGGGTATATTGAGCTGCAAAGCACCCGAACCCAATCAAGTATGTATGAAAAGCAATCGGGTGTTGTGGCCAACATGTTCGTCTTGAGCTCAGTCGATAACGAACAATACTTCTGCTCGTATACAGAGAACGATGCAAAACGGGTTTTGTTAGATGATTGAGTATACACGAAAATCATGCACCCGCTGCAGATGTCTGATCCGGACCCCTAATGGGGAAGGTGCTTCTGCCCGGCTGGTTGATGTCCTCGGGAAGACAAAGGCTGACATCTCCGCCATCCAAGAAATGCGATGGACGGGGTAAGGAAAAGTAAGCGTGGAGCCTTGCGACGTCTTCTACAGTTGGCACGGGGTCGCCTTTCTTGGGGATTGGGCAGAGCACACTTAAATTCCAGTCGTCGGGAATGTGTTCATCTGACCATATTCTACAGAAAGAGTTCATGCATGCATCTTATCAACTCCTCGCCACCGTACTTGAATAGCTCAGCTGGCAGGCTGTCAGCTCCAGCGGCTTTGTTGTTTTTCAGCCGCGTTATTGCTATACGTACCTCGTCATAGTCAGGCGGTGAACCGTCGACTCCGTCATCATCGACTTCGGGTTCTTCTTCTCCGCAACTTTCCGTGCTGCTACCATTTAGTAGGGCGGAAAGTGTTCCCTCCATAATTTAAGTACGCTCTGGATATCAGTTACTAGGTCGCCATTATTGTTCTTACAGGAGTACGCCCCGGTCTTTAAACCTTCCGTAAGTCGGAAGGCATTCTTCCTGTCGGCCAGCATTTTAAGCTCTTCGCACTCACGTA